>NC_050456.1:38641498-38838998 GCF_903995425.1 Onychomys torridus | reverse complement strand
CCAAGGACTGCAGGGTCTTCCCAGGTTACCGCCAGAGTTCGCAGCCAGCTGCCAACAATAAACAAAGCCAGAAACTAGAGAAGATGTGATAGATTCTTAGTAGGCAATCTGCCCTGGCAACAGAGAGAACAGCCTAGCGAGAATTAAACCCAACTTCCATTTGTACCGAGGTGACTGAAGGATGGTGTTGAAGGGAGAATGGGAGGGTAGTGAGCAGGAGGTTAATATAGTCAAGGAAGCAAAAACTGTGCAGTTAGGAGACAATTGGTCTACATGAAACCCATCTAGGCTTGCTGAAAGTCAGCTCCTCTCCTGTCACAAAGACTGGGAGCCAGGGCTCTGTCTCCAGGGGTTGGATACCTATACATTTTTTTCTGTAACCTTGGGTTTCCTCAAGCAAGTGCTTTAAGTGGAGGAGGGGTTCATCATAGGGATAAGATACAACTGTTAGTCCAAGTCCGGCAGACCAAGGCTAAGACCTAATGGAACCTAATGGGGGCTCCAGTGAGCCTTCCTGGAGTTTGGGCAAGAAGAGAATCTTTGTCACAGCCAACTGAAGATGGTATGACTTAGTGATGATTGTGAACTGGACGGGATCTGCAATTACCTAGCAGACCAACCTCCAGGAACACCCTAGAGTGATGATCTTGATCAGGTTAATCATAGTTAAAAAGAACCAACCTAATAGTAGCCTGCACAGTGATCCTGGGCTGGGTCCTAGACTGTATAAAAAGGAGGAGATGGGCTGGCAAGATGGCTTAGTGGGTAAAGGTGCTTTTTGTGCAAGCCTGGCGACCTGAGTTCAAGCCCCAGAACCCACAGAAAGGAGGAAAGAGAACAGACTCCACAAAATTGTTCTCTCACCTCCATACGTGTCAGTATGGCCCATGTGCCCATATGTGCAACTGCATACACACACACACACACACACACACACACACACACACACACACACACACAGCAACTATATACATATGTGTGTATATATATGTCATATATATATATATATATATGTCATATATATGTGTGTGTGTGTGTGTGTGTGTATGTGTGTGTGTGCGTGTCAATTTAAAGAGAAAGCTCCTGAGTAGAGGTGGTTACTGCTCTCTACCTCCTTATTATAGATGCAGTATGGCTTTAAACTCTTACCACCTTGACCTGTCCACCATGATGGGCTGTACCTTCAGATTAAGTGCTGAATAAACTGTTTCTCCTTTAAGAAGTCACTTGTGTTAGGGTTTTGGATGCTATTTTTGTTGTTGTTTGTTTTTTGTGGGTTTTTTTTTTTTTGTCTTTTAATCACAGAAACAAGGAAAGTAGCTAAGACAATGGGAGACGTTTGTATACGACTGTGTCAGATTAAAAGTCCCTCCTGAATCTACACACAGCTCAGAATCAGATTCACAATAAACATGGTGAGATTTGTTGACTGTGTCCCTAGCCACAAGACCTCTGTGACAGCAGCCTCACCCACAGCCTAGAGCCCCCCCCCCCCATGAGCTATCACACCAATGAAACATTTCACACTCTCACACAAACATCCCATACTGGCAAGCAATGAAGGAAGGAGGAGCTGGGGCTCCTTTTCTCTACTTGAGACTCAAACAATGTGCCTCCTTCCAGGGAGACAGACCTTGGTTATTCCAAGCATGCCCTGAGCCAAGAAATCCATCAGCGTGTCTGTGCCTGCCTCTTTGTAACACTCTCCTTCACGTTCAGAAACCATCTCAAATTAGAAAACAAGTATGCAGGAAATCCAAGTGCCTCAGCTTAGGCATTCTAACCAACCTTCGGAACTGTACCTTTCCCCCTCCATGGATGCCCAGAGGAGAACGCACACCATGGATTGTGTTGCACCTTCAGTGCACAGCACTGCTCTGTGGTCCTGCATACAGAACACCTCTGCTAGCACAGACTAGAATTCCAATGTTTTAAGCAAACCAAATCAATAAGGAATAATGTCTAATCAGATATGGCTTATAAATGCACTCGGGAAGCTATCCTATGAAAGCAACAACTGTAGATCCTTACAATATGGCACTTTCTGCTGATAAATAGCTACCTGGTATTTTTCACTGTCTGCTGCTGAATTCTGCAAGTGGACAGTGCTTAGGGGAAAGGTTTATAGATCTCTATCTTATAAAATAGCTGTTTATCAAATATCAAGCAACTGTTAGCCAGGTGGAGGGCACCCAACTTCCAACACAGACACAGAGAGACTGAATCTGGAGGAAAATTGATTTTTGCAGCTCACTCATTGCTCTGACCTAGAAGGTCCTGAATGAAGACAGAAGTCTTTGTCTACCATTAAATAGCATTTTAAAAATCTGTGTGTGGGAGGATGTTTGCACATGTTTGTGTTGGGTGTGTGCACTTGTACATGTGGGTGTGCACATATAAATGCCTATAGAGGTCAGACATTGATGCTGGCTGATTTCCTCACCACTTCCCATCTTATTTTTTGAGACAGAGTCTTTCACTGACCTAGAGTTCATCAATTCAGCTAGGTTAGCTGGCTAGAAAGCCCCAGGAATCCTCGTATCTCTGGCTCCCTTGCACTGGGATTACAGACATGTGTCACTGAGCCTGACTTTTTCTGTAGGCGTTGAGTACTTGAGTTGGACAGCAAGTCCCGTTGCCCACCAAGTTGTAACCAGACTTCGCCATAACTTTTTCTAAGCATGTGACAGTACCCAGTCAACAAATCTTTATAATTTAAGGTAGTAATATACATTACACAGACATGATAAACTTTGAGGTTGAAATGTAAGAAACCAGATAGTTTAATGTGTGTGTAGCCAAATGAATTTGACTCTTGCTCCCAAATCTCTAAGTGCATTTGCTACAGAGAGGAAACTCTTTGTAGCCCAGTAAACTTCCATTTGGGAAAAATTAAGAAACATGAGTTCTAAGGCTAACAGTGAAAACCAAACTCTCCCCTGTAGAACTGGTCTCCCATTTTATTGTTGTGATTTCAAATGAGAACCCCTTTCTTCTTTTATTTCCTGAGATCCTGAAAACAGTTCTTACAGTTTTGTTTGCGAGCCCAACCTTTAACAACTGGGCCATCTCTCCAGCCCCTGTTCTTCAGGAGAAAATTTAGCCCCAAATGATGGTGTCACTAAGACACAATAATAAAGAGATGGATAGTCCCTTTGCAATGTAGGCTCACTAGGTGCTTCCTCTTGGCTGTACTGGCATACTTTCTGGGGGTTGGAATACACAGCGAAGTGCAAGTCAACAACGATGCTTTCCAGCAGGTAGCACTGAGGAATATGTCCTTTGAATCCCTCATCACTGGGTGATTGGGTGTATAGAAATGAAGAAAGCAAATGTGAGTTAAAAACCATCCAACATTTACTAAGGAAACACCTGCATTTACAGGGCCCTGGACTTTAAATCCAGTATCTCAGGCAATGCCACACCATCCAAGAGTTACAGAGTTCTTGTTTTATGCAGGAGGCCAAACTGTATAAACTCGTAAACAACCCATAGTTGGCGGTATCTACGAGATGCGATAGTTCCCTTAAGCACTGTCCTGTCTTCATTAAGAGCCCAACGACAAAATATTATTTCCATGTTCATTTTTCCTGTTGGCTTAAATTCAGCCATAGATGGCTTTCTCAGGGTCACTTAGTAAAGGGCGGGGCCCAGAATTTAACCTCTTCAAATGCTGCTTTCTTTCTGCCATCCTGTATTGCTTCCACCCAGCATTTGGCCTGCATATTCTAAAGAAAATGCAGTGCCTCCCTTTCATATTTAACAAGACAAATATAAGAGAAAAAAATCACAGGACCAAGAGATACCATTTTGAGGTTTCTGTCTTTTTACTGAGAGGATAAGAAAGGCATTGTACTGGTTGAGGAGAAGAATGGGTTTAGGACTTTCAAGAAGGCACAGGGAAAAGAAGCAAAGGAAGGTCTGGCCCCTGCCCGAGGGACAGTGGCTCTGCCCCGTCTGCTAGGAGAAGGAATCTTGAATGGAAAACCTCAGCACAGGGTTTAAGTAGCGGTCGTTCTTCCTGACAGGAAGCATGGTGGAGAGAGCCTGAGGATACAGACTCAGAACCCTGGGTCCTTACCCCTCCATCCTTACGGTTCTGACCTCCTCTCCAGAGGATACCCATCTGCCTCAAAGGCAGAAACTACAGAGGAAAAAACGACACCAGCCACGCTGGTCCCACATCTGCTTCCTTAGCCCCTCCGTCCCCTGGTAGACTTTCACCCAGGTCCCGCCGATGAGCAGTTTGGTCGTTGACCACCTCAGCAGATGCCAAGGCTGGAAAGCAGTGCCTGCCTGGACGCTTTGCCCCTGCAGAGCTGCAGGAGGTTTGGTGGTGTGGGAAGTTAGGAACAGGGTGGGCTTTGGCCTGGGTTAGTGTGCCGGTGGGGGTCGGAACCCAGAGTAAGTGCACGCGGGAGAGGGAGGAGGACATGGATGGGGTGGGATACCCTCCTGGCCATTATCTTTGTCGTTAACATTTTTTGTGGCTCCGGAGCATCACACCAGCGCTCAGCCCTTCCTTCTTCATCCTGCGCGTGATGTGATCGTCTTCACTATTTCCGCCCCACCCCCAACCCCCACCCCAGACCAGTGAACCTTCGGGCGAAGTACTGTCAAAAGCAATCAACTCGATTGACTAGTTTGTTTTTTTATCCCTCACAAATGAAAGAAGAGATTAATTGGCTAACGAGGTGAGGGCACTCTAGGTAGCTATCAACTGGTGAGGCTTTTGACTCCCGTGGCCAGGAACATTTGCTGCTTTAGAGACGGACTACCTGCCTGGTACCAGAACCCATCCACCCACCTCCAGGGCCCAGACAAGAAGACTCAGGGCAGGCTAATGGCTCCTGGGTTTGGGGCCCCTCGGCTTTGAAGTAACCCCACCTGGCCCTGTGCTACAGCAGCTCAGACTTTTCTTCCTTCTCTCCACAGAGCCAGCTCTCCCAGGCGCTGAACGGGTTGTCAGACAGGGCCAAAGAAGCCAAGGAGTTCCTGGTGCAACTCCGCACTATGGTGCAACAGATCCAGGTACCGGGTAGGGGAAAGGGGTGGAGGGGGCGGGGCGGGAGGGGGCAGCGCAGGCTGACAGCAACCAAAGCAGCGTGAGACCCTCCCACTTGATGTGTCCCGATGAAATCCCCCTTAACTTTCTTTCTGCCCTGTCTCCTCTACACACACAGAGGCCACCTTCACACAAAGGTGCCCCTTCCTTCCTCATGGAGTCTCTTCTGTCCACAAGCCAGGGTTGTTTGTCTTGGGTGCTTCCTGCCTTCCACTCTGAGGCCCTGAGTCCACTACTGCGATGCATTTAGGCAGAGGTCTATGTCTTTGCAAACCCAACTATTCTAAAATCCTACAGGTCCCCAAGCGCCATTTTACTTAACATTAACTAATCGTTTCTTGTCTTCCTCCTCCTCTCCCACTCCCGTCTCCCTCTCTCTTCTTTCCTTTCTCTCTGTTCCATCATAATGCTTCTTTCAGACACTTGAATATTTCCCAGCCTCGCGACTACACTTTCAGATTGCTTTATCTGACACAGTGACCAGCAGGTCAGCGGGCACTTGGGGATGCATGCATTTCCCACTGTCGCTGAAAGGGAGAAACCATCAAACACACAAGACACCAAAATAATGACCCTTCTGCACTGTTTACCATCCTTACACGTTTTGAAGTTTGCCTCACACAAATAACCTTAGCTCTGCCCTCCAGTAAATCAGCTTTCTGAGTGAATGTTTAACCTGTGTCAAAGCAGAAATGGATTTTTAATGTAAGCCAGCCTTTCAAAGCACCACACACTGGTGTCGTTGCCTCTCTCTCTCTCTCTCTCTCTCTCTCTCTCTCTCTCTCTCTCTCTCTCCTCTCTCTTTGTATGCACGCTCATGTTAAAACTGTTGGTTCCCTGGCAGCTTTGTACACTTCCTTCTGCTTCCAAAGCAACCGAGTTTATCAATCAGCTCTTTCTTTGCGTTTGCTGGCACAAACGATACAGCCCCAGGCTTGCCCCCGCCTTGCCTTTCTACCAGAGCAAAGTGTTCCTTCCGTAAGAAAACAGTAGCAGAGCCTTAAAGGGAAGGCTCCTTCCCACCCCCACTTCCCCCATCCCTCTACCCAGGGCACAGCACGCTGGTAAATGAGTCTTCAAGGACTTTCTCTGCGGTTGCCAGGAAAGCCTACGTTAGCATCCACAGGAAATGTTGCTCCCTCTAATGCTATCTCTAAGACCCTGTATTTGAAGAAGGTTGCTGAATGAAGAATCAGAGACTGTTAGTGTACGCCTATCATTCAGGATTGCTAATTGAAAGAACCACATGGCTAAAGGATAAAATGTTATAACCACCATCCATCTTAAACACCATGGGGCCACACTTCCTTCATTTTCTACGGAGCTCCCTTTCCTCAGCAAGCTACTGTGTCCTATCTGATTTTTATAGCAAGACAATGCCGTTATCAATAAGAGCTTTTCTCCATGGCTGCCTTTGTTCATACAGAGACAACTGCCTTTGCCTGTTGTTCCCAGACTTTCTACGGTTTTGTTGCCGTTGGATGGGAACACTGGATCATTGTTTAACGTGGGGGGCCTCTTCCTCGCCTCTTCCTTCCTCTGTTAAACTTAGTAACCCTTTCCCTCCTGCCCTGACTCCACCTCTCCCTCCCAGACACCACTTTCCAGCCTGCAGACTGAGCAACGCAGTCATCGAAGGACTTGTACCACCCTACAAGCCAAAGCTTTATCATACTTAGTATAATTCAAGCTGCAGAGGTGGCTTCTTTTGATAAGAATTTATTTAAGTCACAAATACCTACCTTTTCCCATGTAAAATCACAGCAAAACACTACAGAATATAGTTTGCCAGTAATTTGGAAATACTCAGTGTGCTCTAGGGACAGAGTTCCTTCTCATCTCTTCAGTAGGAAGGACTGGGGTGCTCTGGTTTCTCTGACTACCCAAGCTCCCCATACACATGCTTGAGAATTGTGCTTTCTTGCTCAGGAAAACAGTGTGGAGTTTGAGGCCTGCCTCGTGGCCCAGTGTGATGCTCTCATCGATGCCCTAAACCGAAGGAAGGCTCAGCTGTTGGCCCGGGTCAACAAGGAACATGAACACAAGCTGAAGGTCAGTGGCACCTTGGGGACAGTGGGAAGCCACAGTCTAACTTCCCAGCACAATGGTGGGCAGTCACAAGAGGATGCCATTCCTCATGCGTGTGGTCTGGCCAGACAAGAGCAAGCATATCCCTTTATTATCCATTTATTCATTCTGCTTCTTAACCAAACATTTGCTGAATTACTTCTCAGGGCCAGGGTCTGCTCTGGGCATGGAAATAACAAGATAAATAAAAATCTCTGTGTTCACTCTACTCTCCCAGGAGTGGAGAAGGCTAAGCAAGGCATCCAAGGAAAATGTATCATAGGCTAGTTTCTTTAAAGACTAAAGAAGAGGGAATAGTGAATCCTAGGAACAGGATTGAAAGCTTAGATAAGGATGGCCGCACATAGGCAAAAAACGTGTTCTTGAGTAGGTCAATAGAATATTTATTTTCTAAAATAAAATTTGTTTATAATCTTTTCAATATCGACTCTGGCCACTACATAGTAAAAGAAACACATTGTGAGTCTGGGGTCCCACTGACAGGACTGGTCTTAGAGATGTGTGGATAACCTGCCTGCCATCCACTGGCAACAAGATGGGCCATGGGAGCAAAGTGAGTCCAGTGTTGAGCAGTCAGCCAAGGACCACACACATGGCCAACAAACCTCAGGTCTGGTGAGGAGGAGGGTGCACAGTGAGAACCTGGGGATACAGTAGAAGAAGCAAGTCCAGTCAAGGCTGTCTGTTGGGGTTGGTGTCAGGAGGTACATGGGCCCACTTTAGAGGACCTAGTGGCAGGTCAATGACCCAAGGACAAATATTACCCAGCAGGTCAGTTACCTAACACCAGATCCCATTTCTAAAACCAGATTTCAAGAAGTGAACCAAGGAAGTGTCAACAATGAAGACACAAATGAACACAGTGTCAAGACCCCAAATGTAGCCTGTTTCTCCAGGCTTGCTCCCCCAGCCCCCTTGCCATCTGCTCCTCCTCAGAGTGCATTCAGGGCTACATAGATGCTGCTTCCCTGACCAAAGTCAGCACCGCAATGGGGTGGGAATGAAAACCTTTCTCCCCTGCCTTCTGACTTGGATTGTCACTCAGGGGACACTGTAGAATTGAGGCAAGCAGTGGCTACACTGTGGCAAGGTCCATCTGAACAGGAAGGGCTCATGAGGGCCTGACCTCTAGTTCATGCTCTCGGATGTCATACCTCTTTGGCTTTTGCAGATAGCAACAGTGTAGTATAATCAAGGAGCCAGAGTCCTAGACAAAGAGAACTGCAGATCTTGAAATCAGCATATAAACCTAAGTTTGGGATAGGGGAGGGGAGGAATCCCCAGGACGCTGGTGTTAAAGAGCTGGTGGGTTTGGGTAGCAAACCAAGGCTGGCAATCCTCATGCTCATTTGAAGGCAGTCATTCACACCCCTGGTGGTGGGTCTAGTAAGAAGCCTCTCCCATGTTCATCTCAAGATGAACTCAAACTCCTAAGGGGTGCCAAAGAAACCCCTTCCACAAAGAACCTTCAAATAGAAGCTGAAGGGAATAAGGCTTCACTTTCCCAGGGGTACATCTTCTGTGGCCTTCATAGCAGTCTATGGAGGCCTAGATGATGGAGTCCCAACTATACGCCCCTTTCCAGGTCAATGTCTGCGTGCTGAGCATCGTCTCCTCTTCTGGTGTCTAGTTATTAGCCTGTGAGTTCCTTACAGGGACGCTGAGCTGTGTGACTCATGACAACATGTGTACTAATGCCCTAAATGTGAGGAGAAACTGAGGGAAGTCATAGATAGGCTGTGATTTCCCCTCAACTGTTCCGAAAATGTCATTGTGTGAGCATCTATCTTACAGGCTTACCTAATGGTCTGGAAAATGGCATGACTTGATAAACATTTCTCTTGGAGTGAGGTTAGATCTGAATGATTTATTTTTAAAGGCACTTTTATCTGAAGTAAAATCTCAACCTGTTGTGGAACATGATTCTGCAACTGCCACACAGCAACACAGATTAGTACCCTTGGTGAGCAGGCCCTGCCTTTCCCACTAGTAATAGTGAAAGTCTGGAGAAATATTCTTTAGGACAACAATGGAGTTACATGATAAGGATCGCCATGATAATTTTCACAGCAGCTCTATGAGGTCACCATCACCGTTATTCATATTCTGCAGAGGTGGGGAGAATAACAACATGAATTAAGAACTGGCCCCAAGGAACCACAGAGCCCAGCTCCCCATTGCTCCTGATAGAAGTTCCATCCAGAGACCGGGCACTTCTCCTCAGCCAGCCAGTGGCTAGTGTGTGCCTGTGAGGGTTAGAGTGCTGAGCAGGAACCCAGAGGAGGGGCAGGGGGAACACTGCTGTGACTCACAATGAGCCTTGACCATATGGAAGCAATGGGTGTTACCCACAATGGCTCCAGCACAGTGAGCAGCAGGCTTCTGGGCGAGAGCTGGTCAGTACCATCGACGCTGTAAGGACAGAATCACTGGTGGCTCTACAGAGCACCCCGTGGGAGAGCTGGCATCATGGCTGCCTGCCCTGTGTGTGTGTCAATGGCCACTGCATTCCTACCTGCAGGAGGGGAGCTGCCAGGGGAGGATCATGGTGACCTTGCCAGTCAGCCAGTCCTCAAGACTGATGGAGAATTTCTGTTGCCATCTCCTGCTCTGTATCGCTAAGTGACTGTCACTGTAGCCTTCCTATAGAAATGCAAAACTTTGCTTTAAAAAAAAAAAAAAGATTTACTTACTTATTATGTATACAGCATGCTTGACTGCAGGCCAGAAGAGGGCACCAGATCTCATTACAGATGGTTGTGAGCCACCATGTGGTTGCTGGGAATTGAACTCAGGACCTCTGGAAGAACAGCCGGTGCTCTTAACCTCTGAGCCGTCTCTCCAGCCCCAGAAATTTACTTTTTTAGCAATACTCAGAATATCCTGTGCATTTGGGGCATTGCATGTGTGTGTGTGTGTGTGTGTGTGTGTGTGTGTGTGTGTGTGTGTATGTGTTTGTGTCTGTCTGTATCTCTGTGTATGTGTTATTGAGGACTGAACCTAAGGCCTCACATACACTAAGAAAGCATTCTACCATTGATCTACACTGCCCAAACTCCCTCTTTTTAAAATTTTGAGACAAAGTCTTGATGAATTAATTGCCCAGGCTGGCTTTGAACACACTCTGGCACAAGCGGGCCTTGAACCTGTGACCCTTCTGCCTCAGCTTCTAGAATAGCTGTGCTCACAGCCTGTGACACTAGACCTTGCTTCAAACTGCCATCCAAGCCACATGGAGATGAGTAGAATATGTGGCTGCCTTTGCAGCATGAGCTGCACAGCTGGAGTTGCCCGGCTGAGCACTAGGGCAAGTGTCTCGGTACCTAGCGGTAAAGGGTCAACCTTTTCTCAATGGAGTCTCTTTATATCAAACACCGTAAGCACTGGTACTGGAGCAGTGAACACAGTGAGTGGTTTGTGATGCTGAGTAGTCACTGGTGACTCTGGCTGTTCTCCATGGGAGAAACAGAGGCCAGCAATCTCCATGGAAGAGGGACTCGAAGATTGGGAATGTATCATCCATCCATGTCATGTTGGCAAGCAGCAGAAGACATCACAGGCCCCTGTGCCCCTTACTTGGTGCTGTCTCTGAGGGATGGGACTGAGACTATCACCCATGGCCTGTGCAGTAGGTTGATGCTCAGGATGAAGTAGGTGCTCAAGAATGATGTCTACCATACCCCCGGGCCCCCATGGCCTCCTGCTGCCTGCCATCCTCATCTTCCCCATGACAGCCCTTGTCAAGGAGGGCTGTGCTGCAGGCCACACAGATGCCACAGGCCTACTGGGTAGGGGACACTGGTGCCCTCATTTCACCCTGTTCAGACTTTGGAGGACGATGAAAAGGTGGCTGATTGTTGCCCTCGGCAGCAAAGCTGTTCTGTCTTCTGCCTCTACGATTCATCTCTGCCATTTTCAGCCAATTGTATCTGTTGTCACTTCTAAAGACAGCCACCAGGGCCATTGCTACCATAGCTACTGACACCAGCCTCCACGGCTCTTCTTTTGTCCCTGTCCACCTGTTCTCTTTCTTGTTTTGTTGGTATGAGACTTGGAGGTGGGGGGCTGGCCATTTAAGGACACCCTCACCAAGCACAATACTTCCCTCTTTGTTGTCTGTGTGGCAATAATCTCATGTTCTTCTGTCCCCAAGGGCTGTGCTTGGCTGATAAAGAGGCGGTGTGTGTGTGTGTGTGTGTGTGTGTGTGTGTGTGTGTGTGTGTGTGTGTGTGTGTGTATGTGTGTGTACGCAATTCGAAAGGCATAGGATGCTAGGAAGCCAGTGTGTGTTTATGGGTCTTAGTACTCTGCTCCTGCTCTCTGAGAGCACTACCAGCCTGAAGAGATGAAAGGATTCTGGTGAGACAAGATGGAGTCGGGTGGGGAAAAGCCTAGATTCTGTGTTACAGAGACCAGATTGGGGGAGACGTCACACTCATCACAATGTCTCTAACTCTAGGGAATTCTGTGGCTCAGTTTCTTTTCTCTGCGTGTTAGCTAGAATGCAGATAAACAGAGTACTATTCTCATCTCTTGGGCTATGGGAAGGCATTTATCACGGTACTCAGTATGAGAAATATGAGTGCTCAGTACAGTGCTCAGTCTGAGACACCGTAAACCACTTAAGACTGTGTTCAATATGGAGCACTAAAAAGTACTTAGCACAGTGCCCAAGTTTTAACTTTCACCTCTGGAAGAACAAATGGAATTATAGCCTCATTCATCACACTGAAGAAGTATTTCTTAGAACTTTTGTTCAATACGCACCGTTCATAGACAGAATTAACCACAGGCCATTATTCTTTTTGAACAATGTTATGCTTCCCAGATGCTATGTTACCATCCTTCCTAGGTCCTGTTCTGCTCAATAAGGGCCCAAACTATCCCCACTGTTCCTGCCACCTTCACAGGGAATCTGGGGCAACATTAAAATGTGCCATTAATGAGATCTATATTTTTTATTTTAAAAAACTACATATTTCTATTTTCTTTTGAGAAGTTCAAAGTATTACCTGGGAGTTAATTTTGTCTATAATAATTTCAAAACTTGAATTCATTCTAAAAGCATCTTAAATGTGTTCTCTCTCTCTCTCTCTCTCTCTCTCTCTCTTTATCTATCTCTCTCTCTCTCTCTCTCTCTCTCATTTTAACGATCCATGTTCAATAGTACATGCTGACATGTATCTCTTGTTACCTTCCAACAGTAAGATCCCTTGGAAGTAATAGACATAGTTGTCCACAGTTATTGGGGAGGGGGTGAATCTAATGTTTAATGTGCTTATATAGTTGGTGAATTTGACATATCAAAATACTACTCAGCGAGGCTATAGAGATAAAGCTTACTGGGTTACAGATCTAGGTGTTTGTGGGGGCTCCCGTATGTCCCCCATGCTTGTACAGTGTAGTATGCTTCCATCTGGAGCCTGCAGTACCAGTAGGCTTGTTAGAACAGTCACCAATATTGTCACCACGGTATTTGTTGTTCTTTACCATGCCATGTTCCCATTATTTTTATTTACAACAATTCATTACCTGTCCGTGTCACGGGGCAGGAAAGCCTCCATCATGAGCAGTACTGGCTTATAAAACGGCTGAACTGGGCTACTTTTCCATTGTTTCCCAGCAGATGACCCTTTGGTTAAGGAATGGGGGAAAGAAAAGAAATAGAATCACACTCCCAAGGAAAATTTTAGTAATTAGGTCCAGTCACTGTCGGCAAGGACATGTGACTCATCCCAGCCAAGCACCGGCCCCGTATGATGAATGCAATAAATGCATGCAGGGAATTAGACCGGGCATTGGAGTGAAGACCTGTGTAAACACCCAGCACCTGGAACAATTTGAAACCTTCACCCAACTTGAGAGCGGTCAACACTAACGATGGAACCACAAGTATCACTGATGTAAGCACATCATTAGTGCAGAATCCCCCCCAGAGTTTCACGGGACAAATTCCACGGTCCCCTGTTTCCCACCATTTATGGAAAAAGCTGAAAAGGTCTGTGTAGATAGAGTTCCCAGTATCCCCACAGAATCATCAGGATGCCCACACACAGCCGGGGCCCCTCCACAAATACGGAACACTTTTGAATACCCCAAGCCACTGGCAATGCCAGTGAAGGGCAGTCTCGGGCTGCCTTGGATGCCCTTTGCCCAGGCAGGAGTGAGCCCTCTTTCTCAAGAAGATTCACTGCATGGGGATGGCAGAGTCACCCTGTACAGCTCTACAGCACATCCTGCAAACTCCATGTTGCAACACTCTGAGGCGGCCACCAACCATGCTAAAGGTTCTCCTGTGTGGAGAGAATGCCACCAAATTCTTCTCTTCCCAGGGCTTGGTCTTCTCCCTCCATTAGCCTCTCTGTTCCAGGATACAATCTTCTACACACCGAAACCAAGTTTCCCATATTCCAATGTTTATCAATTAAGACTGTTGGCGGCATTCACACTTTAGAATAGAAAACTCACAGCTTCGCTGTTAAAAATCCCAAGCTCTCCCTGAAACAGGTGTGTGTTTTACTTGCTTAATAGGCCTAAATGATTCTTCTCTTAAATAAACACTCAAAGCCCTGTCTTTATGAAAACCCCTGTCAGGTACATTCAAACATTCATACAGAGTGTGGGGTTAGAGATAGGGGGGAAACATTTGCCTGAAACCCTGCAGGAGAATGATGGTATACAGCATTCCTCCTTAATTTCAATTTCTCCAAGTTTTGAAGAATGCATTCTTTTTTAAAGAATAAAACAATTAAATAATACTCTACTGGGGGGGGGGGTGGGGGCGGGGGAGAATTCTCTGTTTAGTCGAAGCTATCAAATCTGAGCTCGTCACTTATAACTCCCAGGGATGTGGTTCAGAGTGTCATCAGTTGCTGAGTGGGTGCACAGAAACTTCCCCACGAAGCAGCAAAACAGGATGATGTGCAAATCCTGCAGACTTGAATCTTGAAAGTGCGTGTGCCTGAGGTAGAACAGGACAAGTAAGAAGCACTGGAGGGTTACTGTGTGTGGTGGGGGGAGGCATTAAACTGTAATAGAAAGTAATAAAGAGTGAACTAGGAGAAAGAGCATTATCATTTACTCAGACTGATGATTTATAAGTGATAACCCTTCAGCATCCACGAGGGGAGTATGATTTAAAGTTATTCAGAAGAAAAATGAATAAAAAAAATTCTTAAATAAATTTTAAAATAGATTAAAAATCTATTAAGATTTAATACCTTTAAAAAAGCTATTCAGAAGAAGAAGTAAAGGGAAAAATTAAAGACACATGAAAAAATGGAGAGGTAAATGGAAGTCAGGGGTGGGGACTTATCTTGTTCAAAGCTGTGTGAAAAAGTGGAATCCTCTTCCATGACACCGGCCCTCACTGTGGGTTACCCCACATGGGCTGACGGAGGAAGCAGTTGACCTCTCCTTAGTGCAGATGGAGTGTGGCCAGAACAAGTTCTCCGTGTGTGTGTGTGTGTGTGTGTGTGTGTGTGTCCACTCTCCTGGGTGGCACTGAGCTACTGAAAAAGCCTGAGAGTTCAGGAAACAACAGGCCCTTTTCAGACTGTCCTTTTCCAAATAGGTGCTGGTGTCATGTCCTGACCCAGAACACGACCCTCATTTACTTCTGACACTTATCAAAATACACACACACACACACACACACACACACACACACACACACACACACACACACACACACACACACACACACACACGATCAATAGGTATCCACCGCCCTGCAGAGACCCCAGCTCTGCTGATCAAATTCTCAGCGTTTCCCCTGGAATCACGGGCTGCAGACCAATCCTCTGTCCCGTGGGAACTGGGTTAGGCTCTGGTGCAGATGAAAGCAGGGTGGGGGTGGGGGTGCTCCCCCAGGGCCTGTTTGTGTCACTCCTGGGACTTGCAGAGTCCCCAAAGAAAGCTGCAAACACAGTGCCAAATGCTTCTCTGGGGCACCAGCAGCCAAGCCCCAAAATGTGTAATTCCAAGAGAAAAACAAAACAAAAAACAAAAAAAAAAACAAAACAAAAAACAAAAAAACACCCAGCCTTGCTTCCTAGGAACCAACTTCAACAAAACATCAGAGCAGAAATACAGAACAATAAAAAGTAGAAAGAGCAGCCTGGCCAGAGAGCTAATAAGTAAAAGAGCTGAGAAAAGACTTGACCAGAGGGGAAAACACACACTCATCACTAGGGGCTGAAGACATGGCCTAATGGGTAAAGGACTTTGATGTGCAAGTGTGAACACCAGAGTTCTGGTCCCCAGCACCCACCAAAAATGCTGGGTGGGTGTGGTGGTTTGGCTTCTAATGGTAGCAGCTTGTGTGGCAGACAGTGGGATTCTCTAGAACAAGCTAGCTAGGCTACCTGAGTTGATGATTTCTGGGTTCAAGGGAGAGACCCTGCCTCAACATATAAGGTGGAGAGCGGTCCAGAAAGACATCTGACATCAACCTCTGGCCTCCATGTGCACAGGTGCACACATATGAATGGATGCATACCACGCACACACATGCAAATGTTTTCATTAAAAATCAAGAAGATTTTTTAGATTTTACAAAGTGATTACACTCTTAAAAGATCTAATTACTTGGCTGATGTCTGTAAGGTATGGAATCTTAGCTCAGAAACTAGAAGTCAATAACAGTACACACCCCCACAAAAAAAACAAAACAAAACAAAACAAAAACCCCATTATCCTAAGAACTGTTACTTCATTTTGGGCAGTGATTTTCACCACTGTTCTGATTGGTGGGATGGTGAGTGAAAATATAACAAGATGAACAAAATCAGTCCTGGGGACAGAAGCTCATCCCTATTCTGCAGGCCCGTAGAATCACCAGCTCTTTGGCAGAACACTGAACTTCTCGGAACCCCACACTCAGACAGCCCCAAATCAACCTTCCTCAAGAAGGGAAATTTAAAAGCAGGTACAGAATTTTTTAGAGTATTGAATGGTGTTCTTATTCCAGTCCATGCATGCAATAAAATTATCACAATGCAAGAATAAAAGCCAGATGTGAGCAAATGAGCTAATAGAAAACTAGGAAGATGTTAAATGCCCTGTAACAGAGGAGCAGGAATAATTGTTACTACTCACTCACTGGGATATTTACACAGCAACAGCCTTTACCCATGGCAACAACATGGCAAATTCCTATGATACAGTATCGAGTGTGGGGAGGTAAAATGTCAGATGCTGAGATTGTGACTATAAATAAGTCTGATGCCAGAGGAAAACTAAAAGGAAATATCAAAGTTCTTCAGGTTTTTACATCAGGTTGCTGAGATGGTTTTCATCTATTTCCTGACTCTTTTGGGAAACAGGAGTAATAATCCTTAGTGGAAAGTACAGCAGAAATCAAAAGTGAAAAGAAGAAAAGAAAAGTCTTTAATAACTGTTAACATTTTTCACATCATACATAAAATCCAAACTACTGGAATTTGGGGGCTTTGGCAAAGTTGTGTAAATACCAAAGAAGCAAATGTTTGAGGTTCATGGGAAATCTGAGCTCCCATTCCCTTTTTCAAATGCCACTCAGGATTCAGGTCACTGTGCAAAGGTCACAAAGGTGAACTCCTCCAATGGGAGAAATTCCATGCCTTTGTCACTGGGTAAAGAAGACCCTGGAGGCAGAATGTGTGCTGGATAAAATTCCACGGAGTCTAAAGCACACTCACGGGTCAACAATCAGGGCCAACTTGAAAGGCACTCTCCACAGGACACCCTGACTGCACCTGTCATCTTTCTGTAACTCACCTGCTGCATCGTCTCAATGCAGACAAGACTCAGAGGAATGTCCTTGGGGTTCAGGTGGCGAAATCTTACAGAAGAGATAGCAGGCCAGGAAAGAGGAGAGCACTGCCCATGTGGAAACTGTAGCTCCCTTATAGACAGACAGCTCATGCCTTCACCCCACAAGCAGCTCACAGGAGGGCCCACTTCACAGAGAAGGATGCTTTCAGGGTCCTGTGCAAGACCTTAATGCACCAAAGTCATCAGATTCACAGAATTTTAACCTCAGTATTCTGACCCAAAATCTTTTCTGAAGGGTCCTGTTGTTAGCCATTTCCTGTAAAGAGCTCCCACATCTATTGATGAAATTATTAAGGCCACTCCACGTAGTTAAAAGGGAGGTTTATTTTGTGGGGTAACTTACAAATGAAGGGATAGGTTGCAGAGTCTGGGAAAGGTATGGTGCAGTCTGGCGGTGTTCTCTGGAGAACTCTGCTTGGTCTACCTCCAGCATCCAGGGTCCTGGAACCAAGAGAAGCCTCTCCTCTTGATCCTGGGTCTTCAGCTTCCTACCTCAGCCCCGTCTTGTGGGTGTGACCATTACCGAAGCCTCAATGGGGGTTGGGACTTCCAGGCCAAGGCTGGAATGGCTACCCACTACATCTCCCCCTTTTGTCTAAATAAGAAGGTTCTAACCTAATACAAGACTATATACAAAGAAATGGTTATCAAATATTGTCCAGGAGTAATGAGGGATAATTACCTAGATAAGTTGGAATTACAATAAATGCAAACAATATCAAGCAAAAAACACACACTAAAATCCAGGGAAGTCTAGAGTGTGGGTAGGTGGCACATTACAAAGATCATTCCAAAAGGTGTCCTATCCTAAAGAACCTGAGTCTAATACTTAATATATTCTATCTAAGATTATATATATATATAAAGTTGTAACTATAACTGCTAGTCTTCAACCTCATCAAAGACCTGAGAAGGAATATAATAATACCTGAGAAATGGGAGAAGGATGCAAGCAACTTTCAGTAGTCTTGCAAGAGTAGACAGAGACAGCTGGCAGCCTGGACAGTCACCTTATGTTTCTCAGCATCATTGGTGCATTAAAATTGGCTACAGGCCTAGAGTATCTGACAGACCATTTTCAGAAGCAGGGATTCTGAAAGACCATCTTACCTTGTCTTGGCAAAGTATAGTGGTCACTTTCCTTGTGTCCTGCTTGTCCAGAAAGGCCAGCATTCGAACTGTCAGCAATTGAGGCAAGGGCTGTTCTTTGCCCAGTGGGCCATTTTGTGCCAAGAAGAAAAACTTCCAAATGGAAATGTCTTAGAAGCCCAACATTCTCTCAGGATCAAATTGGTGCTGCCAAGCTATCTCAGTCGGTAGAGCTTGAGACTCTTAATCTCAGGGTCGTGGGTTCATGCCCCACGTTGGGCGCCAGATATTGGTGAAATTATTAAAGGCCACTCAACGTAGTTAAAAGGGAGGTTTATTTTGTAGGGTAACTTACAAATGAAGGGATAGGTTGCAGGGTCTGCAAAAGGTATGGCACAGTCCTGCAGTGTTCTCTGGAGAACTCTGCTCAGTCTACCTCCAGCATCCAGGGTCTTGGAACCAAGAGAATCCTCTCCTCTCGATCCTGGGTCTTCAGCTTCCTCCCTCAGCCCTGCCTTGTGGGCGTTACCATTACCGAAGCCTCAGTGGGGGTTGGAACTTCCAGGGCAAAGCTGGGATGGCTACCTACTACACACATCTGTCAGCCAGAGCCATTGGCCATGCAGAGAGTGGCACAAAGTAGCCTCATCTATTTAGGTCCACTTCCATGATGCTCTTGGAGTCTGCCTTGAGGGAGTTTTCCAAAGTTCCCCTTCTACCTTCTGCCATTCTGCACCTATCTTTCTGTTCCCTCCCCAACCTCAGGTGGTTCGGGACCAGATCTCTCATTGCACAGTGAAACTGCGCCAGACCACGGGCCTCATGGAGTACTGCTTGGAAGTGATTAAGGAGAACGATCCCAGTGGCTTTCTGCAAGTTAGTATTTTCTAGTTCTGCTTCCAATTTCAGATGTCCCATAGCGTTGAGTGTAGGACACACAGATGGGCCATCCAGCAGCCTGGCTTACCATGTGTCCCTCAATAGCAGAACCTACCTGCATACTCAGTGAGTTCCGGGGGTGCCTGATACAGAACACCGACTTCCTGGAAGTCTCTGGCATCCTATGCTATGAGACTGAGAAGTGCATGGGCTGCAGGGGGTGGAGGTGTACTTTTGTTCTTGTGCTTAATTGTGAAGTTTCTTCCAAAGAAGAGAGTATTGCCTTGCCTGAGAATCGGGCCTTCTCCCTAGCAGTTTTTTCAGCAGAAGTCCTTGTGTGCAAAGTTCCTACCTCGCTGTGCCCTCCTCCTGCTCAGTAAGCACATTATTTTTTCAGTGGTACTAGAGGGTTGTTTGGTTAGGGGCTTTTTTTTTTTTTTCATTGTCAGTTATAAGTGCTATTCTGTAACCTGGGTTTTCTTACATTTTTGATACCAATGACCAGGAGCTTTTTAACCAAACCAGGGCATGCAGATCTCTTCCCATTCATTCTCTGCAGCCAGCCGAGAGTGACAGATGGGACTGAACGTAAGAAATGAAAGAGATCTCTTCCAAAGAATCAAGGGAGAGTCACATGAAGATGGTGTACTTAAGATGGACGAGGGTGTGTAGCAGCCTCTCTGGCTTGCATACGTCATTCCCAAATTTTCTCTGGCTACCCACACACCTTCAAACAAGGGTAGAGCCTTTGCTCTTACAGGATAAACTGGTTTCCATTGTATCATCGTCTTTGGAACTGTCAGCATTTGAAAGCTCAGTAATAAATGCATGAGCATATTCCAGACACGTCTATTAATTAGTTCAAGGTCCTAATTATTTATAAGGGCCTCCTTCCAGCTCAACAAAAATGTTCGGATTTGCTTCAGAAACTGTGGGCTACCCTAGTCCAGTCGGCACACTGTCTTTCTCACCCAGCACCCTGAGATGGGAGGGGCTTGAGGTCCTTGCCATTTGATGGCAATGGTCACAGAGTCCAGGAGCAGTGCTGTGGTTTGAATGTGAGTTTGTATCTCTCAGGCTGTGGTCTCTGATGTGATTAGATTTCAGACGCCCTCATAAGGCGAGTCCACTTAACTGAGGACCAGTGGGGGAAAGGCACACTCACCCCCAGGATGACCACAGACTTCGACCTGAGCCTGGACAATAGTCCTCTGCTGCAGTCCATTCACCAGCTGGACTTCGTGCAAGTGAAAGGTAGGTTCTCGGGACGAAGGTTGTAACGTCCAGAGTGGGGCTAGGGGAATGGGCTCAGCAGTTACCAGCTGCTTGCTGCTGGGTGTGGTCGTGCTCTCCTAGAATCCCAGTACTCTGGAGGCAGGCACATGTGTGAGTTCAAGGCCAGCCTGGTCTACATAGCAAGCTCCAAGTAAGACAAAATTAGAATAAAAAAGAAGAAATCAGAATCAGATGAGGAAGAATCTAAAGGGACTCTGACCTCTGCCAGGGAACAAAAAACGTTTCCATTTTAGCTGTGTAAGCTGAACAGGTCTGATAAACTCAGATATACTCAACCCCTGACTCTTGGAGAGCCCTGGAGCGTTCATACGTCAGGACAGCCACCGACAGACATAGAGACGGTCAGAAGGGTATGCCACTGTATATAGCTAAGACCTTCCCACAAGAAGTGAACCCCAAACAGTGTCAAACATCACAGAGATCTGGTATCGAAAAGACCGCTTCCTCTCAGGTGGAGAGAGCCACCCAGGCGTTGAGCGATGAGTGAGCGTCTGAGAGGCTGGCTGGAAGCTAGAGAGAGGCACCAAAAAGTTCAACTTTAAGATGAGCTTATAGAACTCGAGGATATGGCAAGATCTGAAGTCTTTAAGGTTTTTTGTTTTTGTTTTTTAAGTTGGGCACCAAAAGGAAGTGTAAGTACTCAAGATTAAAAACACAAGCCAGCTACACAATGGTATTTCTTATGGCAATGAGATTAATCCATCTGAAGACTATTTCTGATTTTTTTTTTAACTTCATGTTCATGACGTATATAGATTCGTACAACTACCATGATAATCAAGATAAAGAACTATTCCAAAGCCAGGTGAAAAGGTGGTGATCTCTGACCCCAGCGATGAGGAGGCAGAGGCAGGAGGATCATGATTTCAGACCAGTGTGAGCTACGGAATAAGATTCTGTCTCAAGAACTAACCCAGAAAGGCAGCCCTTCATTACAAGTCCTCCTGCCCCCAGCCACACTCAAACTCATGACAGATACTTCTCTGCCCTCCAGCTCCACCATCTGAACACTTTCTGACCTTTTTCGAAAACTGAAGGAATTGGGCCAGGCATTTGCTTGTGGCCTGCTCCCAGCACTCAGGAGGCAGAGAAGCCTGTGAGTTCTGAGATAGCCTGGTCTACATAGCCCATTCCATACCAACAAGCATTACATAGTGAGACATTGTATCAAACAAAGTAGATATAAGCCTTTCAAACAATCAAAAAATGAAAACAAAAGTTTTCAGGGCTTCCGAGGAGACTCAGCAATGAAGAATGCTTGCTGATCTTGCAGAAGGCCAGAGTTTGATTCCAGGCACCCACATGAGGCAGGTCACAAAGCTTCCTGAAACTCCAGCTCTAGAGGAACTAACATCTTCCGGCCTCTTTGGGCACTGCCTTCACACACACAGACCCACACACATACACGTAGTTAAAAATAGAAGTAAAATCTTTTCTCAGCTGGAGAAATTGATTTGCATTGTTTGCTTCTTAATTTAAGCATCCACATAATAAATGATTCCTAAAAGTAGATGCTTTGCAGATTATATATGTTAGGGGGGGTGGGAATCTACCTGCTTCTGCTTATCAGACAGAATTCTATAACCAACCAGTGAAGTTTTAATACTGTTAGGGCTGCTGTCGTGTGGATGAATTTGAATTCATCCATGTGTTTGGTACTCATACATCTCCTTTTCATGACCCTTTGGTCTTGGTGTCTCAGTTTCTTTATTTTATTTTATTATTATTATTTTTTTTATATCGATAGGCATTGCTTTGGGATGATGCCTTAACCAACTTTTTTTTTATTTCATTTTTTTTTTGGTTTGTGAAACAGGGTTTCTCTGTGTAGTTTTTGGTGCCCGTCCTGGATCTCGCTCTGTAGCCCAGGCTGGCCTCAAACTCACAGAGATCCGCCTGCCTCTGCCCCCGAGTGCTAGGATTAAAGGTGTGCACCACCGCCGCCCAGCATCTTAACCAACTTTCAAAGTGATTATAGATTGTAAGTTAAAATGTTCTGTTGTAATAAAAAAATGAAGCACTTACAAACTATTAATCAAACAAGACATTATCCCAAGTGCAGATGATTTTTTTTTCCACTTCCATTTATTCTCCCAGCTCTAGGAGTCAGCCAAGGAACTTGGGGTACAGGAAGCTTAAGTTACAGAGAGTGGTAGGGCCAGGGCTCACCCCCGGAATTGACGTCAGAACACACCAGTGTCATTCTCAATGTGATCTACCGAACAAGTGCCTCCCAGTGTAGCTTCTTTGAGAAATAGCTCATGTCCTTTCATGCATTTAGTCGTGTGTGTGTGTGTGTGTGTGTGTGTGTGTGTGTATTGCTGTTTAAATTTTTCTCTGACACCGACATGGTGTCACCTCTTGCAGAACCTAGAGCCCCAGGTCAATGGCCCCCAGCCAGCCTCTGTCTATCTCCAATCCTTTCAACAAAATAAAACCATTGAATAGTCACGTCTCATGTAGCGTGGGGGAGGAGATACAGCATAAAGGACCAATGGAAAGGCTTTTGGTGGAAGAGGGGCAAAAACCCACACCCACCAATTCACCTTGGTAACAGAGCAGGAGGAAGGGGATGTCAGAAGGTAGGAACCTCTGGCTTTGATGTACTTTGTCAGCTGGCAGAGCAGTCTGCTCCCACACTCGAGGCCCTTTGAGTCTGGCCCACCCATCCACCCCCTGGGGAGTCCAGGCCAGGGGACAGGATGAATCCGGAGTGTGCAGCTCCAGCAGCTGGGATGAGAACTGAGGTCTGTGTGCTGGGCATTTCCAACAACAGTCCCTTGTTCGCTTAGCAGTACACACGGAGGTAAGAGTGGAGAAAGCTGTGTGTGCAGACTGCTCAAAGCTGTCCACACAGCACAGAGAACACCACCTTCACCAGGGCTAAAATGCAGCAACTGACCAGACACGCGGGACATCCAGAGCAACTCTTTATGACATTAATAGAACAGGCCATTTGGTGTGGAGTAATTTTCTGTTTAACACTGGGTCTTAATTTAATTCGTTTTCTATTAGTTTCTCGCTGCCTTATAAATTTGTGTGTCTTGCTTTGTGCTCATTAAGTTTAATCAATTCAGGGAGAGCCTGGTTCTGTTCAGTCTGAATAATTTTTACCTGTCAGATACTTGTGATGAAAAGAAAAAGCCAAAGCTGGTGGCGCAGTATCCGTTTACTGGCCGCAGGTGAGCCATCATCACCTTTGGGATATTTGTTAGCACACACATAGCTGTTCCTAGTGTATTGTTAGCTTGCTCATTTTCTAAAGGAATTCTTAGTCCACCTAATGAACTGCCCTTTCACATCTTGTCAGTAAAAGTAGTCCCCCTCCCAAACTGCATCCTAAGTTCAAGTACAAAAGATCCAAATTAAATAGCATTTGGAATAATATTAACATAATGTGACCATTATGACATAACAATATCATTAGATATGTTTTTCTAACGATGTTACATAGGTTTAGTGGAAACTCAAAATATTTTTAAGTAACTTAAAGTACGCATTTAAACTTCTGACATTCTTATGCAGAAAATATCGGCTTGTTTCTTGACAAGAAAATTTTCGAATCTTCCTGGGTTTGAAATCTTGTCCAAAATGTTCCTTTTGTTGCTGTGGAAGAAGACAAGTCTGCTGTGAGGGTCCACCAGTTTCTACTCAGGCAACTGCTGCTTAGAAAGAGTTCACATTCTGGAGTCACTGCCTCACTAGCTAAGGACTCCGTCACCCTGAGCAGGTGACCTCCATCTAGAGAACACTGGTCTGTTTGTGTTCGGATGCCTGAATTGTTCTGGCATGCTTCTGGTTGTCCCATGATTAGAAGACCACTTCACGTTCTTTCCAAACCATTGGGGGTGATGTTTGGGCTCCTTGTCTTCAACTGTATACAAATGATATGCCAAGTTTTGTTTCCTGTTTCCACTAGAGATCATCATAAGAATATTTCTCCAAATTCTCAGTTGGTATAGTCCACTCTCTCCTGGGTCATGGGAGTAGAGTTTTCAAGGTCCTTTCATAGTCTTCCAAAGGTTCTGCTGTATGGGTAAGAACAAGTTTCAGGCAGCTACTTTCTCTGAAGAACATTACCCAAGAATTGTGTGAGCACATAGAACATTTAAGGCAAGTTGCTAAAACCGATTGTCTGCATGTTAAGCCCACACCAAGACAAAGCTGTGACCTAAAACTCCACCAGCCTTTTAGCACAAATGGTTGTTAATTCCTTTAAGTGCCTCTCCTCCCCTGAGGCTATATTAATCTTCATTAACTCCCCTGGAATGCAACAGCCCTTGTTATGTTCCAAGGTCATAGTCAAGGACAGAGCGATCTGCACAGACTCTTCCTTGTGATGCAGGGAAAGAGCTGCAGGAGAGGGTTGGCAGGGATGGTGAACACCCACATATACACAGGCAGTCTGTTCACATGCAGAGGCTTTGGGGGCTGAGATGAATGCTCTCAGGACACGTGTGATAGTCATCCTTTCTAGGGGACCAGTGATGACTTTCTAGACATGCCCTGCATGTCCTCTAGGTCAGTGTTTCTCAACGTTCCTGATGCTGAGACCCTTTAACACAGTTCCTCATGTCGTGGTGATCCCCAACCATAAAATTATTTTGTTGCTACTTCATAACTGTAATTTTTCTACGGTAATGAATTGTAATATAAATATCTGATATGTAGGAGAGCTGATATTCGGACGTGGGGGGGCGGGGGTCACAACCCACAGGTTGAGAAGCACTGCTCTAAAGCTTAAATGTCATTCATATTGTTCAGCCACTGTAGAGGGGAACCAATGGTCAACAGAGAAGGAGATGCTGTACCATGGCATTCCTGCCTGTGAGGCTTCAAACCCGGGACCAATGGCTGAGGTGTCTATTGAACATATCGAAGTGGACTCTGGCTGCCAGGTTCTCCCTGTCTCCCTCAGTCCTTACCTATTACAGGGCCCTCCTGGCTGGCATACCCACCCCCTACCCTAAATGTCCCCAGCCCAGAGGCTGGGCTACCCTTCCCCCAGAGGCTCTTTCCTATATAGGCCCTCCTGCCTGCTACACCTGTTTCTCCTCTCTCTCCTCTCCCTTCCTCTCCTTGTTCTTCTCCCATGGCTCAGGGTCATGTCCGCTCTGGATACTTCCAGACATCTCTGCTCTGGCTATACTCTCCCACATGTCTACAATCAACCTTCTCCACCATACCTAGGAGCAGGCATGTTCCTTTTTATTTCTTTGTCATTCATTTGATGCTGAACCCCGGGACCGGTCATGTCCTTTCCTTTCCTGTTTATTTCTTTTTTTCATCCACTGACTACTTCAACAATGAAAACAGCCACCCATGGTATAAGAAACAGAAACATCTGGAATGAGATGTGGAGGCTTGGCCCTAGTACAAAATTCCCAAGCCCCAGTTGCAGGAGCAGCCAATGGCATGCCAAGCCCACAGCCTCAGAGTCAGCCTGCTAGACTTCAGGCTCCCAGTCCCACCACTTGTTAGCTATGACAACTGGGTTTTAGTTTCTTTGTTTATGAGACAGAGATAAGAGGAGGGTGGCTGTGAAAAGTCCCATAGGTGAATGCATGCAGGCCTCTTACCACCCGAGTATTCATAACCCACTGCTTTGGGTTTGTGGTCCGTGTGGGAGTGTTGAACCAGCTCTCTTGTCCTCACCACATTACTGTTTGTTTCACAGAGGAATTCTGGAGGGTTCTTAGTGTTCATGACCTGAAGAGTAAGAGGAAGAACTTAAATGTAGTTAGAGTTTTCCTACCTGGCCCAGAGTCAGGACAAATCTCTCTCACCCGCCAGGCCCACAGATGCTCAGACCCAACCAAGTAAACACACAGAAACTTACATTGTTTACAAACCGTATGGCCGTGGCAGGCTTCTTGTTATCTACTTCTTCTATCTTAAATTAACCCATTTCTGTTAGTCTATAAGTTGCCACATGGCTTGTGGCTTACCAGTACCTTACATCTTGCTTCTCATGGTGGCGGCTTACACTATCTCTCCCTCCGCCTTCCTGTTCCCAGCCTTCTCCTTGTCCCGCCTACTTTATCCTTCCTGCCTGGCTACTGGCCAATCAGCACTTTATTTATACAGAGTGATATCCACAGCACTTAAATAAGGAGAGAGAAGCCTTCAGATGATGAGACTTGCAAACATTAGCAGAAGGCACTGTTGTAGAACAGAGCCCCAAGCCTCACCTCCACCAGCCTTTCCACAGATACACACGTGACAGTGCACTGTAGCCAAAAGAATGTTCAGTCTGTAGTTTGTGTTTATAGGCCGAGAGAATATCAGACGCTACAAACTGTGATCAGACCAGGAGAAACCAATTACAAAGGGAAAACCAAAGCTATCCCAGAGTGAACACAAGATACAGAGACCAAAACAGTTAGGGAAACCCCAGACACAAATGTTTCGATAAAATAAACACTCTTGGACATCAGCTCTAAAATTGTTGTGCTATATCTGTGGCCAACCTATAAACCATAGAATGATTGACAACGTTTTGCATTTCCTGTAGACCATTTATTTATTTATTTCAAACCTAATAAAATGAAATAGGGTATCATAACACCTACCATAAAAATCTATTTTTCTAAATGTCAACCCTGAGTCTTAGTTAATGTGGCTGTAACTTGGACATGCTTGCTTTTTATATACATCATTTCGGGTTAAATAAGGAATAGATAAAAATGGAAAAAGTAATTCTTAGCACATGGAGAAACAGTCAAACACGCAACAGAGTCCAGTTTAGACACGTCGGTGCCTCTGTGTAGCCCTCTACCCCGACCCCCTTTGTTCATTCTATTATTTAAATGAGACAATATTGAGATCTGAACATTAGTGACAGTTTTATTTCTATTTTTTTCTTTTACTGTCTTCCTACTGGGGACTCAAAATGAAGCTCCAGTGTTTTAATTATATTAGGTGTTATGTATTTCAATTAATCACTTAATGATGCCTTTGTCTAATGGAGATTCTCGTTTGCAGGCATCTGTATGATTTAAGTTGAAATCATTTTGTGATCTTCTTCTTTGATTTTGTAACTGATGAAGTATACATTTGCCTTCAGTATGAATGAAGGGAAACGATGATATGGAGCTAATAAGACAAACAGTCCAAGGAATGGATTTATGATGGACCTAATGGAATAAACATCCCAGGGAAATTCATCCATGTCTCCAGAAGCCCTCTGGACAACTGTTTGGCTAAATTCCACCATAAATAAAATATATGTATTTCTTTTATAAAAGAAACCTATTTTTTAATATCAAAACCTTCACACACTAATAGACTTCAAGCTGGCCCCCAGCAGCAGCACCCAAGAGATACCTCTTTCTGTGTAGATGCTCATTATAGCCTTTGGGAGTTATGTCTTCTGTCTCCTTTTTTCATCTAGTCCTGGAGTTTATTAGACTAGGCGATGAGTTTTTCTCCTGTCCTCCAAATTCAAATGCTCTAGGTTCTCTATGACTGCAAATGTAGCTGAAGTTTTCCTGGTCCTGCCTGGCCCATGGTCAGGACAAATCTCTCTCACCTGCCAGTCCCAAAGCCATTCAGAACCAACTAAGTAAGCACACAGAGATTTATATTACTTATAAACTGTATGGCCATAGCAGGCTTCTTGCTATCTGTTCTTATATCTTAAATTAACCCATTTCTATTAATCTTTAAGTTTCCATGTGTCTTGTGGCTTACCAGTATCTTAACATATGCTTCTCATCATGGCATATGGCAGCATCTCTCTGCCTCAGCCTTCCACTTCCCAGAATTCTCTTCTCTCCTTGTCCCTCCTATACTTCCTACCTGGCTACTGGCCAATCAGTGTTTTATTAATTAACCAATCAGAGCAACACATTTAACACACAGAACATCCCACAGCACTTCTCCTTTTCTTTTTTTCCAAAAGGAAGGTTTTAACTGTCACATAGTAAAATTACATATAACAAAATAATCATCAAGCAAGAATTACAGTTACAATATTTAATCTATTTATAATCTCTAGTCTATTTGTATTTGGCAAAATTAAAGAAGATATCCTATCTACCTTACATTTATGATTCTAAGGTTTCCTATCTAACTTATCTTTTATCATAACTGAGGAAATTATAACAATCTAGTCTTCAACTACATCAAAGGCCCCAGAAAGATATAATACTATCCGAGAAATGGAAGAAGGACACAGGTAGCTTTTTGAGAGTCTTGCAATAGTGGACAGAGACAGCTGGCAGCCTGGACAGTCACCTAATGTTTTTCTGTAAAGTTGGGGTATCTGTTTTCAGCCCACAGGGCTAGAGTCTCTTGGTCACTTCTCTCAGTGTCCTGTAGAATGTCTGGCAGTTTCCTCTGCAAAACAGGAACCTGAAGGACCATTTTGCCAAGAAAAGTTCAGTGGTCACCTTCCTCTGGTTCCTGCATGTCAAGTTGATCAAGCAGTCCAGGCAAGAACAGTTTCTTGCCCAAATGGCTATTTTTGCCAAGGTGATTAAACTCCATATAGAGTGTCTTCAATGCCCATCCTCCTCTCTGAAGTAAATTGGTGCTGCCAGGAGCAGACATGTCTCACTGTCCAGAAAGTAAATTTTTAAAACGTTTTAAATGCCATATTCTGTAGGTCTTTGAAGTATTTGAAGATTATCTACCTAATTGAATTATATCTATGTATACCTAGAAAACTTAACATGACTATAAGTTTGACTATCATAGAATACTAATTGTTAATCTGTATTTCTTAATTATTCATCACAATCTAAATGAGATACATAAACATAATACCTCAAACAAGAGTAGAAACATATATATACAGTATAACAAAATTAAGTTTAAACTTGTATCAATAAACTAAAATCCATAGCAATGTAAAACATTTTAAACAAGTTGCTCTTTAAAAGTAGATTCAATAATCTACCCTTTCATCCTGTCATATTTATATCATATCACCTTTTCTTCTTTAGAAAGAGATTACATTTATAATCAACCTGATTTAAATAAAAATTTGGTTTCTCTGTCCCACACCAGAGGGCTCTTCTGATATGGAACAAAATAATCTCAACCTTTTTTTTTTTTTTTAAGCAATATGTTTGGGTTTAGAGAAGGAGTAAGCCAATTCTATCTCCAATGCCAGCTTGGTATATTTGGAAATTTGGGCATAGCTTCTCTTACTACTTCTTGCTGGAGGGGGGCACTGTATCTTATGGGGACACAAAGAAAATTTTAGGATTATTGAGTAGTCCATGAGGGTGTATCGTCTGAGCCAGTTGCCTTGAAACCATTCTGGATGTTGGATCATCTGGGCCATGGTGTCATTGGAGACCTTTCAGGGGGTCTTGGCTGGTCAAACCTGATGTATCTTAATCTGGAACAAACCCATAGCCTCTGGCTTTCTGTGGAAACAAAAGCAGAGCCTCCTTTCCAAAACACATTGTTACATCCAAATTTTGAAGTCAAGGTACGTCTTGTTTTTCATCATGGCAGCTGGAAGCATCTCTTCTACTTTCCAGAATTCTCTTCTCTCCTTGTCCCATCTATAATTCCTGCCTGGCTACTGGCCAATCAGTGTTTTATTTATTAACCAATCAGAGCAACACATTTAACATACAGAACATCCCACAGCATGCAAAGCCATTGGTCTCTTAGAGGATTCTGTCCCATGCCATTGAAATTTGTGACTTCCCATCCTAAAATGGTCACTTCCAATTAACTACTCCCTAATTTGGTTTGTTTAATGCTTGACTTAACAGCTCAGATCTGGTTTCATTGTAAATCTTGTCATTCACATCATGTACCTTGTAGCTGCTGTTGTCTCCTGGGTCACCCACCATAGACCCTGCTTCCCGAACTGTTGTGAAACCTACACAGTCCTGGTTGGAATGACTGACAGGAACATCTTTAACTCAGTGTATGACATTCCAAGTCTAGTGGCGGGTGCAGCACACCAGGTGTTCCATAATTAACATTGGGACATAAATTCCAACCTGTTCTCTCCTGTTATTAAAGTACAGGGGGAAATGTTCTGGGGCTAATTTAAAAAAATATATTGGCAAGGGAATGGAGAGATGGCTCAGTGGTTAAAAGCTCTTTCTGCTCTTGTAGAGGACTTGAGTTCAGTTCCCAGACCAATTCAGTGGCTGGTAACTATTTGCAACACTAGTTCCAGGGTATCTGACACTGTCTTCTGACCTCCATGGGCACTAGACATGCAACAGATAGGTGGATGGATGGATGGATGGATGGATGGATGGATGGATGGATGAATGGATGAACAGACAGACAGGGGTGTGTGTGTGTGTGTGTGTGTGTGTGTTTTCAGACTTCTTCCTTACCAGTGGGAAGCTTCTTATTACAAGCTAACGAAACAGTTGTAACTCAACAGAAGCTAGACATACATGTGCACATGTATATGTGTAGGCAAAACACTCACACACATAGAATAAAAATAAATACTTACATTAAAAAAATATTTGCTAAAAGCATTTCCCTCAGCTGTGTATACTGAGTTCCTATGTTAGGAGCTGGATTTTCATGTACGAGTGTCTGAAGATTCAGCTATTCAATAGTTTGAAATAATATAAAAGAATCAGTCTAAATTGTAGAGGATTGTCAACTCAGCTGATTCTCACAATACTTGGAAACATTAACAGTCCCCTGTCACACTCAGATCTGCTCCTGGGCTCACAGCCAACTTGTTCTATACCTGAAAAGAAGTGGACCTGACCTCTCACTGTTCCATGCTACAGCTGCCATGAGAATATGTCAGGTTCTTCAGAAGTTTTAGGTCGAGTGAAATGACTTTGTGTCACTTGGTACCAAGTTTCAAAAGTCTACGGCTGTTGCTGATTGTGGGCATAAGATCTAGAAGACCACTAGTGAGTAGCTGGGTAGATGGATGGATGGGGTGGATGGATGGATGGATGGATGGATGGATGGATGGATGGATGGATGGATGGATGGATGGGTGGGTGGATGGATGATGGATGGACAGACAGACAGGTGTGTGTGTGTGTGTGTGTGTGTGTGTGTGTGTGTGTGTGTGTGTGTTTTCAGACTTCTTCCTTACCAGTGGGAAGCTTCTCATTACAAGCTAATGAAAACAGTTGTAAATCAACAGAAGCTAGAGTTGCACTAATTTCTGTTTAGCTTCCTCTCCAGTCCCAGCAACCCCCATTCTACAGCTGGAGGAGTGTTGTACCCACAACAACAGTGCCACACTGTCCTGGAAGCAGCCCCCTCTGTCCACTGTGGCCGCCGAAGGATACATTCTGGAGCTGGATGATGGAAGTGGTGGTCAGTTCCGGGTAAGCAGATACCCTACTTATTAAGCAATTAATAAGCAGTTAAGCCAGGGACTACCTCAGAAGACCTGCTGTGCAGTCACGGCATGGTCTTCCCATCTCTCCTGGAGGTGGACACACACACACACACACACCCCGCAGGGATTTCTTATAATGTATCATCAAAGATGGATGGGGTCTGTCAAATCATCTTGTCCTTTTGAAAAGACAGTGTAGCAGCTGCGTGACAGAGACTATTTCCTGTCTCTCTGAGCCTTTGGTTCTGCATCTGCCAGTGAGAGGTCAAAGACAATAACGTGTGTCTTACTTAGGATTTCTATTGCTGGGAAGAGACACCATGAACATGGCCACTCTTAGAAAGGAAACATTTAATTGAGGCTGGCTTACAGTTTCAAAGGTCTGGTCCATTATACTGTAGTGTGTAGGCAGGCATGGTGCTGGAGAAGGAGCTGAGAGTTTTACGTCTTGAGCCACGAGCAGCAGAAGCAGCTGTGGGCACAGCCTGAGCATAGGAGACTTCAAAGCCCACCTACACAGTGACACACTTCCTCCAACAAGGCCGCACCTCCTCATAGTGTCATTTCCTTTCAAACCACCACAACTTGTATGTGGTGCTTTGGTGCTTAGAGTTCATTTTAGACTGTCTATGGAAAACCAGCATGCTGCTGCATCTACGATGAACCTGCAATATTAGCTGTTACTAACACTATCAAGATTCAGCTAATAATGCCATCAACCATTGCCTAGACCTTGTTTCTGCTGTGACAGATTCTAATATTTGGGACTGACACTTTTCTTACCTGGCAAGCTCTTCTATTACAGCCTCCTTATTGTGAGAGTTTTTCTAGTAAAATCTTTCTCCAGTTCTTTGTTTTTCTCCCTGAGCCTTTCATTAGATAGAGTTGGCGCCCAAAATTATTACTTCCACAAGGCAAGGAAGTGCTCACCACACTTTTGTTCATGGTGCCCTCTGGATATGAGGCAGCTGCCTTTTGGCAAGACATGGCTGTGGTGCCCACATATTAATGATTTCTATGTGGCAGTCTGTCTGTGTGCGCCCGCTTCTGCCTCAAACACACTGTATTAGTCAGGGTTCTCTAAAGGGACAGAACTTAGAGAATGACTTCTTAGAATGCTCTACAGGATGTGCTACAGCTAATCCAACAATGGCTGGCTATAAACAGAGTGTCCAAGAATGCGGAAGTTGTTCAGTCCCTGAGGCTGGATGTCTCAGCTGGTCTTCAGTACACACTGGGATCCTGAAGAAGTAGGCTTGGATACCAGTGATGGAATGAACTTGCTAGTAAGGGCAAAAGCAAGCAGGCAAAGAGAGAAGCTTTTTTCTCCCATGTTCATATAGGCTGCCAGCAGAAGGTGTGGCCCAGATTAGAGATGAGTCTTCCCACTTCAAATGATTTAATTAAGCAAAAATCCCTCACAGGTGTGCCATTTTGACGGTTTAGTTAATTCCAGCTGTAGTGAAGATGACAACCAAAAGAGCCATCACACACACACACACACACACACACACACACACACACACACACACACACACAACCTTGCCTTCTACCTACCCCACCTCAGTTTTTCTGAGCTTTGGTTCCTGGGAACTGCCAAAGGAGTACCTTTCTGGGTACCTAGGCCTACCTCAGCACTGACAAAGAGGAGAACCTGTCCAAAGCAAACCCCGAGCCCCAGAAGACTTTCTTCCAGTCGGTAGGAAAGCCTGGGCCATGAGCTTCCAAGATCAAAACCTACAGAGGCGGCCTCCTCCTCCTCCTCCTCCTCCTCCTCCTCCTCCTCCTCCTCCTCTCCTCCTCCTCCTCACTGGTTTTGTTCTCTGCTAGAATTAAATACTTTCAAGCAGGAGGTGTCTTCTATGATGCTCCTCAGGATTCTCTCATCTGGTAGGGAAGACTTAATTCACATGTGTGTTGCCTGGCATGGAGAAATCTGGGTATCAGCGAAGGCTATTGCCATCCCAAGGTCTCTTTCCTCCCGCTGCCTTACAGCAGGTGTAAGCACTTCCCTTTCATCCATCTCGTCCATCCGCACATCTTATCTGATAGGCCCAGATTTCTAACCATGGAGAATTTTCAGCGTTGACGCATTGAAATCAGCCTAAACCTAACGTTTAAACTAAACCGCTCATTTTTCTCACAGCTAAATTTCTTTTTCAGCTATCCTTTCGCAGACATTACACTCAGGATCCCAGCACCAGCTGGCTCCTCTCTCCTGAAGGCCCAGGAGTAAAAGAAATCAGCCTCTGGCTCCTTCTAGTCAAACCCCGGCCCTCACATCTGGGTCCCTTCCACTTACTCCACAGCTACCATAAGAAGGGGTCACCCTTGTGCTAGGGTGTGTGACCCCTTCAATGGTCCATCTAGTTATTCAGCACTGGCTTTACCTGGGGACTTGTTAAAAATGCAAAACCTCAGCCCCTATTTTAGGGACCTATGGGAACAAAAACCATATTGTAATAAGATGCATAGGTCATTCATACGTGCAAATGTTCAGAATCCCTGAATGAGTGAATGTAATATGCAGGTTTTCCAAACTGCTGCATCAGTCATGAATTGGTCAACCAGTACTCCAAGCCTGCGAGCAGAGGGCTGCCACTTTAGGCTGTGGTTTGCGTGCAGATTGTTCTTACTCATTACATCAGCCTAACTTTGCAAAGTGTGCAGCTAAGGCAGGAAGCACATGCCTAGCCTGTGCTGAAGATGCATCACGCTCGGCTTTATTTTAAGCCTCTGAAATGTCATTCTTTCTCTGGCCCTTCTCTCCCAATGGCTTTGAGTATAATCCTTGTGACAGTTCCTGAAGTTAGAAACATAGCTTACAGACTACCCTCATGTTCTCATGTTTTTAAAGATGCTTGTTATAAACCACACTGATGGATAAAGGTGTGATGTTCCCTGTAAACATCAACCATAGCATAATCTTAACAAAAGACTCCCAATTATGATTTTTTTTTTAAATACTGGCTGCAGATCACTGTTAAGCTACTGAGCCCAATACAAATCTAAAGTTAGAGTACCCTCACACCCATCATCCTGAAAAAGCAGGTATTAATGTCCCTGTTTTACAGACTAGGTGACTGAGGCCTTAAGCAGTAAATTAAACAGCCCAGTAACTCATAGAATTCAAGTCTGGATCAGGCCAATACCAAAGTTATGCAGAATCCCTGAGCAGAATCCTTCCCTGTTCTGGACCTTGCAGGACTTGCATTAAGTGGTGTTCCATTTTCCATTGACAGGAAGTATATGTTGGAAAAGAAACCATGTGCACCGTGGATGGCCTTCACTTCAACAGCACATACAATGCTCGAGTCAAGGCCTTCAACAAAACAGGAGTCAGCCCCTACAGCAAGACACTGGTCCTCCAGACGTCTGAGGGTAAGGCCCTTCAGCAGTATCCCTCAGAGCGGGAACTACGTGGCGTCTAACGTGGCTGGCAGCCTGGAGGTAACCCCATCAGAGCCACATCCCTCAAGTGTTTCCATGACTTGCACTGTCTCCGGCCCCAGAGCCACTGTCCCTCTTCTGCCTTTAGAAGGCTCGTGAGATGTGGATGTGAGCAAGCCAGAGATTCCACATCAGCAGTTCCAATGGCTTCCTTTGCTAACACTCTAAGCAACAGTGGAAGAAGCTGAACCTGAAGGCCTGACTGTGCCCCTGGTGTCTAAGACGGAGGCGCTTAAGCTCTAGAGTAGGCTCCCATTCTCCACCAAGCCACATCAGTGGCCACTATGCCCAAATGATTCTCCATGTCTTTGTAGCTCTTGCTTGCTCCTGACGGGGCTGGGATGTAGATTCTTTCCAGCTTTAGATCTGTATGACTGGACCATCTTTTCGGTGGGTGTGGGGTGCTAGAGCCTGTTGACCACTTCTGGCTTAACCAGCTTGGACTGCTTCCTTTCCCACCCAAAGCCCAGGCCATCAGCACCGGGACTGAGATTTCCTGTGGGCACCAAACAGGAAGAGACCAGCAACTCTGCTTTACCTCGTCATGTGGGTCATTACCAGTCCCTCCCTCTAGGGGTGGTTAGGCTGCCTGGGGCCACTGTACAACATTGTTTCTCTAGAGGACATTTGATTTGATTCTTGGCTGTACTATAACTACTCTGGTCATCAGAGACAATCTGTCTAGAAGAGGCTTGTACTTGATGGCCGGTATAACCTCTGAGGCTTTAATGTCTTTTTTTATTTTACAAGCAGCGGGAGCACATGAGACTAAACCTGTGAAGGGTATGTGTGACTGGTACCAAAGCATTTTGAGACTTTGGGGTGTTGTTTTAATCATGGAAGTCACCTCCTACCCCACTGGCACTCTCCACGACTAATCTCTGGTGTTGACTTTGTTCAAGATGTTAGCTTTAAAAAAAAAAAAAAAATGGCGGTGGTTTCTCCTACCTTCCACACAGCCCAGCATGTGTCAGTCACCCCTAAAATGGTCCACATGGTTCAAAACAAGCACAACTTTGAACCCCACAGTGAGGGTGAGAGACCCAAAGCTATGAACGCAATGCCTTGGGGAGTGGTTGTAAGGCTGAGTGGAGCTCAGAAGAGGCTTTGCCAAGGATCAAAGACTCACATGACCTGTACCCACACAGATGCTAGTGACAGACATCTAGCTCTTTGCCCAGACTTAACACTTTAGCATCTTCCTTCTGGGATGACCGACCAGCTTGAGAGCTGTTGCCTCTTCCTGAAATACCATGCTACATGCTAAGGGCCTCCAGGAGTTCTTGCTAGAAGCAATGTAGAAGGCCTTGATGGTGCTGGCGACATCTCCCAGTGCGCTGAAGGTGGTTTGATGACATGGGATATGTGTGGAAGCAGAGCAGGGAGGAAGTATGGCTGTGTCGCTATGATCTGTCAACAGAACTCTATGAAAACTGTTTCTCTTCGAACTAGGTTATAGAACCCAGATTATTATGCTCAAACCAGTTACTAACATAACCATCTGCGTACTTCTGTCTGTCCTTCTGTCCTGCAGGAAGGTGTCACTTCTTAGAGTCTCTCAATGTTCATGAGATACTGGTGTCTATTATTAGTTACAGGATGTGGACCTGCGATCCCTGGTACCACACTCACAGAATTGGGGGTCATTTTCTAAGTGAAACTAACGGAACACGTTCTCTACGAACAAAGAAACTGTATTGTAGAAATCCATTCCTCCATGAATTTTATATATACATTATGTACAAATCTAAGGTATGTATGTGACTCCGGGTCAACCCCAATCATCATGTAGACATCAACATTCTCTGTTACTACCCCGAAGTGGTTCGCTCATGATGAATAAAGTTCGCACACACACTTTCTCCATACTTTGGTTGTTTTTGTTCTTCTCCCTCATTGATGTAGTAACACAGGATTTAGGAAGTGAGGGGAAATGTAGCGAACTGTCATCTTCAAAAGAGACTTGATCAATCCCTTACCGTAGAGAAAACCCATCTTACTAGATCCCTTTGGGCTTTCTAAAAGTCAGTGAGAAAATGCCGTAATAGATACTTGAGAATTCTGTTGCACTTATACCTTATCTGTTATTTCTGCAGTTTCTGGAAAGTTTACTTCAGAGTTTGTTTGTTTTGCTGGTTTGGGGCAGGGAGGTGGGGAGATTTGTTCTAGCTTTTGGTTGTGAGAGAGTCTTTCACATTCTTCTTAGCAAGAAGCAATTCCCTTCCAAACTTCAGAACAAAGGTCTGCATCTAAGAAGGGTCTATTTCATGTGTGGCAGACAGCAAGTCTAAGTTAATGACATGTATGTGATGTGTGGTTTAAGTCATTGTCATTAACACTCTGCCACAAAACCTCCTGCTGGCCTAGAGGTGACATGATGCGGGGAATCCACTGTGTGTATTGTTAGGAGTTCTGTGCATCTCCTTCCCCCCCCCCCCACCCAAGTCAAATGTTCTTGTGTGTCTATCAGAGAGTTTGGTAGGTGCCCACGATACTACACAGTGGGTAGAGAGTGTGGGGCCCCTGTTCCTTCACTGTGTGTAGCTTCCAGGCTAGGAAGAGAATGGATCTTAGAGAAACACACACATATCCACAAAGAAAAGAAAGACAGCATATACATGAGAAAACTGGTCCAAAAACAATGTACTGTGGCTTAAGCTAATGGAGAAAGCAGTGTTACTTGAGTTCAAGTTAGGTTAGTTCACTGAAAGCGGGTCTCTGGGGATGTATCCAGGACTGATCCATGCATGAGGTGTTACCTGAGCTCAAGTTAGGTTAGTTCACTGAAAGCGGGTCTCTGGGGATGTATCCAGGACTGATCCATGCATGAGGTGTTACCTGAGCTCAAGTTAGGTTAGTTCACTGAAAGCGGGTCTCCTGGGATGTACCCAGGACTGATACATGCAGGAGGCCAGTCCTAGATCTAATCCAAATTATACTGACTTAAGAAGTAATACAAATGTAAGCAACTATGAATTTTATTGAAATGGGTCTGACAGAGTAACCCAGATGGGAAAGGCCCTTGCCATCTAGTCTGAGCACTTGAGTTCAATCCTCAGGACCCACATGCACTCTGGAAAGTTGGCCTCTGTCACACAGGCATATCAGTGCCTCCCCCTCCCCCCACACCACATCCAAGTAATCGAATCAAGAAATAAATAGGATAAAAATTTTGAAGAATTTTAAAATAAGGCCCATAAACTTGGTTGTGTATGTTTTTTAAATTAACTCATTGAATGGCTGTCTGGCCATGCACTACCTATAACATCATCTGCAGAGAACATTGAAACCATTCTGTGCCAAGGCTTTCTTAAAACCTGTGTTCGGAGGCTCAATCTGTGTGACAGACCACACCCCCACCGAAAAGAATCAGGCAAGGCTGAGAACCGGTGAGGAACTTAGGTTCATTTCCCCATAATTTCCCTCTGCCTACCTGAACCAGTAACACCTTCTGTCTGTTTGTCATAACCTGGAGAGACTGAAGTGGAGCACAGGTAATATCCCTGAGGCCAGCAGCTGGCTGTACAGAAAAATTTCCCGGGACTCCACTCTGCTGAACTTCTCAAGGCTTTTTAGTGTTCACACCTGGCAGTCACCTGGGGAAGTTGGGGCTGCCCCTCACTTGTCCCTCAGAGGAAAGTGTAAGGTTGAGACCTCTACATAAAACCTACTCTTTAACTCCAGTCTCCGTAGAGAAGGTTCATCTGGACAGGTTCTTGGGTGTAGAACTACTTCTGGGCATTTTTGAGGCCCTTGACCTGTGTTTCCAAATTACTCTCCAGATAAACTGAATACCACAGTGTGTTGATCATTCCAGAGTAGCCCATCACCTTAAGTCTACTATCTTAAGGTTTAACTTAAAATAACAGGTAGTTGCTTCTAAAAATAAAAATGTTTCTAAAAGAATTGGACCTTATTTGTTGCTAGATTACTATTGTGATTGATTCATATCTAATACCACATGAAATAAGTTACAACACATTGGGGGTGGGCAGTGAGATCTAATCAGGTAGGGAGGACCTCTCAAAAAGATGTAGAGGGAGAGAAATCCAAGTGGACAGAGTTGTGATGTACGAGGCAAACACTTCCAAATTCTACTTTGAACCAACACCAACAGTAAACTTGATTATCCCAAAGCTCTAACTAGCAGAGTGTCTCAGTTACATCAGGAGACCAGCGTAGCCCTGTGTTCACAGAGGTGGCACAAAGTCCAGCCTGCTCCCTGGCAGCTTGCTCAGATAGCTGCATGTGATGCTACTCCTCACTTTAAGCTGTCTGCCCTCCAGTCTAGAATGCCACCTTGAAATGTTGGAGTAAGAAGAATGGCCTCTGATTAGCAGGGGACACAGGGTCCAGGCCCACTGGTTTGTAGGTGCCCAGTTTGCACCTATGGGTCCTGAATTCATTGACTCATTGCTAAGACCCCAGCCGCACATTAGAGAAAGGGCTGGGAGCCAGATGTGGATGTGGTGGCACAGACCTGTGATCCCAACATCTGGGAGAGAACCATGGGAGAGTTAAGGGATGAGGATGTTCCTCAGCCACAGGGTGAGTTAGGTAAGCCTGCACTACATGAAATCGTGTGTGTGTGTGTGTGTGTGTGTGTGTGTGTGTGTGTGTGTGTGTGTGTAGTATACACACACAAGAGGATGAGGAATTGTTAGAGAAGTTGAGGATGTTGAGGGCATTGAGCAAGGAGGAAAATAATGAGGAGAGATAGAAAAAATACACACCCACCCACCTTCTATGAAATTTTAAAAAGCATATAGTGTGTTTGGAAAAGGTTCCCATCTAAAGCACTTAAAGTTGGCATGTCCTCCAGAGCCCTGAGTGGATGTCAAGCATATTTCAGGCTTTGTAGTCGCATCATGAAAACAATACAAACAAACAAACAAGCCCAAAGCTACCAACTTAGTTAGACCTCACTTCACTCCACACCAGGCTGTGCCAGGCTGTGCCAGGCTGCTGGGAACTTCCTTCATTGTCCATGGGGAATGACAGTTGCATGACAGTCAGAAGATACTTTGGGATAGTGAAATACAAGAGAGAAATCATAGAAAACTATTCATTGTGGGGATGGGAGGCGACCCAGTTGGTAAAGTACATGCTGCACAAGCTTGAAGACCTGGACTCAGGTTCTCAGCACCCACGTAAGGAGCTGGGCACAGTGGCATATGGCTGTAGGCCTGGTGCAGGAAGGCAGAAATGAGGATCCCTTGGGCTTGCTGGCCAGACAACCCAAACCAATGAATGAGATCCAGGTTCATAGAGAGACCCTGTCTGAAGATATAAATGACATGCCCACCTCTGACCTCTACATGCATGTGCCTACACACACACACACACACACACACACACACACACACACACACGTTTGTTCTATGTTTCACTATAAAGTCATACAATAAAATGGATTCAATTAAACAGATGACAGTCTACACTACCTCTCTGTCCCTGGCACTAATGTCTGAACACCTATCCTGCTCTGAAGAGGCAACAGTACTCCTGCTCTTAATGAATTAGTGTTCTACTGTTGTAATCAGTTGCCACAAAACTAATGGTGTAAAACAGCACACATGCACCCTTAGACTTCTGGAGATCAGAATCCTATAGGGAGGGATCAGCAGGACAGGGTCCTTTGAGGACATTCTAGAAAAACATCTGTTTTCTTGTCACTTCCGGCTTCTAGCAGCCACCTGCCTTTCCTGGCTCACGGCCCTTTCTTCTATCTTAAGATCTGGCAGCATAGTGTCTTCCAGCCTCCTTCTAACTCTGCCTTCCTTACGTAAGGACCCTCGTGATTACTGTGGTCCCACGTGGGCAGCCCAAGATAGTCTCCAGCTCTCAAGAACCTTAATGGAATAGCTGCAGAGCCCCTTTCCCTCTGAAAGGTAACCCATTCAGAGGTTTTGGGGGATGCAGAGATGGGCATTTGGGGGTGGGCCACAAATCCATCTACCTCATCTACCATACGAGGAAGCCATTATCCTACCCCATATGGGGGGGAAATAAGCTTCCAAGGCATAAAGTAACATAAAGAACCCAGTTCCTTCAGACACCCAGTACAGTACACTATGGCACTGATGTTAGAAATGTGTTACTTGCTTTTACCTCTGGAAAGAGAAAGAGGACTACCCCGTGTCTGCCTGGTGTGTAAACACACTCTTCCAAAATAAAGCTGTTACCGTGTCTGCTCCACTAGCCAGAAATAGGACACTGATCTTTCCAGAGTCACGGTAGACTTTTGTCAAGAAAGAATATAGCCTCTTGCTTTAAGAAGGTGTAGAAGCGGCTTGATTCTCAACCTAAGTCCAGCAGACAGGTGTCTGTACACCCTCCAACCCCCACCCCAGGCAAGTAATTAGCCTGAAGAGTCCCTTTCCTATGGTGTCACCACAGATGCTCTAGGCAGGAGGTAATGGCCACTGATTGGCAAGGAGAAAGAATGTCACAGATCTGAGGTCCTCAAAAGCTACTTATCCATGAGGCCTGGAGCTTTAAGCCAACTTAGACTGAAACCATCCCGGAACTATTGATTAATAGAAGCTTTCTAGCCCTCCAGATCTCAGCTTGGAAAGTAGAGAGAAGGAAATAAGGATATGAGAGAGCCATTTCATAATGCTGTATACTTCATCCGCACTGCCACCAACCGTGGGCCCTAGGCATTGGAGAAAAGCATGTTCCCAAGAGGCCTTAGTGGAATGACCTCAGTGGCCATCACCCAAGCTTCTACCTGATCAGATGTTCAGCCTCACACTGTCCTTTCCATGGTAAGAGCCTCTGCTCCCACACATCAAAGAAACCACCTTGAAATACTGAGTAGTATAGGCAGAATCCTCCTCCATCAAGCTCAGCATCAGCTGGCCTCAGGTACATGTGTCTGGAATCACTTTGTAGATATACTTTATAATAATTCAAGGCCAGCCTAAGTGTTTCATTTTAAACTGTAGCGTACTGAGATCCTCATGTCCCATAGAAGCTGTAGCCTTGTGAGGAAGAGAACCCCTCAGGAAAACAGTGATGAGGAACACCACAGTCACCTCCCTGGAGCTAATGGTTCATTTACCTTTCAGTTCCTAAGCACCACTTAGGTGAACAACCCAATTTAGACAATAAAATATTCGTCCTCGATGCAGTACAGGGTTTGTGGTTGGCACTAAATCATCCCCTCAAACCTAGGTGACCTCTTATGCCATTAGAAGGTACTCCATGGTCCATGGCATAAACTTTGCCTTTTTGTATATTTCTCAGACGTTTAAAAAAAAAAAAAAGCTTTGTCACTCTCAAATTTCATTACCAGGAACTGATCTTGCCAGTCTATTTCCAACCCCACCTCAGAGGAGGATGTGTTCCTTAGCCTTTCTAGGCTTCCATTCTACAATTATGTAAACATGAACTCCCAAGTTCCACAGTTTGTGTTTCTGTGGTCCTGCTCTTCAGTCTGGCTGTCAGGCACCGTTTCTGTATAGTTAATGCAGATCGGACACCAGGTGGCACCTGCCTCCTCCAAGGTCTTGGTGGGTCTATAAGCTATGCCTATAATACTGAATATTCAGCACTAAATTAAATATTTGGGAAATTAAAATATATGGAAAAACCCATCTACTCTGAATATGTTTCCCCCCATGCTTCTACTTGGTTTTGCCTGACTCAAAAAACATCTGGGCCTCTCCAAAAACTAACTTAATTAGAACATTCATTCCCAGGACAAAACCCTCAAAGTAGGTAAATTGTACTTGACCAATTTGGGATAAATTCTACCACATAGAAAGAAAGAGAGAGAGATAATGATAAATTTCAGAGCCCAGAAGAAAGAAATATTGTGCCCTTTTCATTTTGACAACATGTATTATCCCAAGAAATTTCCTAAAAATTTTTTCATAAGACTGAATTGGATCTACCACCCTCTCTGTGGATCTAGAGAATGTGCTCTTCGGTCCTATGGAAGCGTGTGTCTAATTAAAGAGTGAGGATTCTCAGGCCTCCCGGTGAGAGCCACTGCTTATAGATAATGCCATGGTGTCCTAAATTGGAGTGGAGGGTTGGGCAAGGAAGGATGCAGCCATCCTCGGGTGCCAAGAGCCGGTTCACTCTTTTAAAAGGAGGTTGTTTTCAAAACAGATGTGTTTCTTACTACTCAATGGCAATTACTGCCGCCCTCCAGAAAGTCTAAGATGCCACCACCTTTTGTTATAAATTATCTGCCCGTTGGTCATAACTGTGACTTCGGCTGCTTGTTTTTGGGAAAATTGTCTACTTTCTCGTGCCCTTCCTCATCTCCTTATCAAAATCCTCCCAACAAGAGCAAATTAGCTCACAGCTGTTTCCCACTGCTGCAGAACTCATCTTTCCTGCTGTTCATGCAGCGCTTGCTCAGTGGCATCTCTTGTCTGCTCCGCTCTGAACTGCATCCCTCCTGTCAGGCTGTGGCCCAATGGCGGCTCAGTTTCAAAGCTGTGTCAGCCAGGCAGGAAGACACCCAAAGCTCCCACCAGGACACAGAGGAAGCCAGATTAGTGAATGTTGCATAAGAAATTCAGTCACTTCATTCCCCTTGAGTCCCCAAAATAGCGTTTATTCAAGATTGTAATTCATCAGGCTGGAACATAGCCTAGTGCCTAAGAGCACTTACTGCCCTTGCGGAGAACCTCCCTTGGGTTCCGAGAACCCATTTTAGGCTGCTCCCAACCACCTGCAACTGTCTTCATGGGATCCAATGACCTCTTCTGGCCTCTGTGGACATTTTCACACATGGCATACACACATACACATTTTTAAAGATGGAATAATTTACATGTACAAACTATTCCACATCTTCTAATACTTAATGTTTTAAGTCTTCAAATATTTAGAAATCTTTAGTTCTCTGTTCATGTTAGAATAAGAAATGCCACCCCCCAGAAGTATAAAACTTATCCATGATGATTGTGACACATTTCCTCTCGATTGATAATTTTCTTATAGTCAGTTCTTGCAGCCTCATGCTTTTCAACTACTAAATTCTAACACATTATCTAGCCCCTGATAATTATTCAGTAAGTGTCAAACAAATAGAAGAAACATGATACAAACAGGGTACACAATCTAGATCTTCTTTTCTTGATCCTAGAAGTCAGTAACGAGCATGTGTGGTCCCCAGTGGGTCTTTGTGTTGGTAAATCTCAGTTGCTTCCTTTAAGCAGAGCCTTCTGCTGTCAGCAAGATCTCCACCCCAGGACCCAGTGGGAAGGGAAAGCAACCTGGGAGAGAACAAGAGGAAGCCATCAGTCTTGACAAAGTTGACAGGCAGTATGAACGGACACGTTTGTGTTTGAACACAGTTGTCATCCTGGATGTATCCATGAGTGAGGTTGAGGAGATGGTTCAGTCAGTTAGGTGCTCGCTCAGTAGGGGAATGCTTGTTATTCCAGCTCCAGGGAGAGAGAAAGATAAGGTAATGGAGACTTGCTGGCTAGCCAGACTAGCCTAACGGGCAAACTCGGAGTCAACGAGGGACCTTGTCTCCAAGTATAGGATGGATGGTACCTGAGGAATGAAATAACATCCACAGTTGGCCTCTGTGCGCGCGCGCGCGCGCGCACACACACACACAGTGAGTGCAATCTCCACCTTCAGCCGCCGGCAGAGCCTTTACTGCTGGTCTTTCCCACTGAACTGCTTCTTAGTACAGTTCAATCAACACTAGAGATGTGATGTGCACACGATAAGGTAGCAACAATGTCCCAAGACACCCCTTGTCTTTCTCTAGTGATGGTTAGATAAAGATGGTGATCATCATCACAATATTAGCTTCCTAGCCTATATTCTGGAAAACAAAACTAAAAACCTCATTCTTCTTTGTCTTGACAATTAGAACGTTAATGGCCGAGGAGCCTTCTCTGTGGGCTGTTAAGATCAATAGTTGTGTTTGAAAAAGAAGGTGAGGGAGTAGGATATGCTTTCTTCCTGCCTCCCACAGAATACACACTGGGGTAGGTGTATTTATTATGTTCAATGTGAGTTGAACATGCTTTGGCTAAACAAGGATTTAGTAAAAGCATTCACAATCTTGCCCTGTTGTATTTAGGATGCCTTTGAGCTCATCCAGAGGAGCATGACTAGAAAGAAAATCCGTAAGTTAAAACGTAGCTACAGATATCTACTTAGCTCAGAAATAGATTTTAAAAGGATAGATGACTGTTGTCAGATGCTTGCAGGACTAGTGATCAGTCCCATTTGGCCCTAGATAGTACCTGGTGTGTGGAGCCCCAAAAGGAGTATATCCAAGCCATAAAATCAATAACTCCAAACACACGATGCTGGCTGGAGACCCATCTCCCAGGGGATTTCATGGGAAGCTTGGTGGTCCCACCTCAGCTGTTGCTAAGCGGTCTAAGTGCCCTGTAGACAAGTGAACAAACACACTGAGCCCATGGAGAGGCGCGGAGGGAGGGCCGCCTGTTAGCCTGACTGGAATTAGGGGGAAATTGCCTCTACTCTCCCCTCTAATTTGTTTGGGAAATTCTCATAGCAAGGTAGGTTTGATTGTTGTGTGGTTTGTTTTGCTTTATTTTGCTTGGGAAAATGAGGGCAGGTCCCACCTGGTTGGGCTTGAAAGATCACAGCTGAAAAACAAAGAATGAATGGCTGCTGAACCTCTCTCTGCCTGGGTAGAGGACAAGAATAAGCTGAGTCAAGGAAAACATGGCTGATTGATAGGCAACAATTAATCCACATAAAAGAATAGGAAACAGTCTTATTGCCGTTATTAATCCCAGGGATAGCCATGGCTACACTTAGCACCCCACCTCAAAGTTCTTGGCACTGAGAGTAAAAAGGGGGAGCATTCCTCATGACTGGCTTGGATCTGAGCCCAAAATTACGGGCAGAGTACACGTCTCTCCATGCGTGTTCAGATCACTGCTCCAAACACCATCTTACCTCAATCTTCAAAACAACAAGTGTCTGCAGGATAATGGATTGATGGTCACATCTGGTGAAGAATACAGTGTCAAGCAAATTCTTGTTACGTAAACACGGTGGCAAATGTCTTCTCCTACTGAAAAGAGCCTGTGTCTGCTCACAGCTCTGTGTGGTCACATTTCAAATCTTCTCATGAAACTAACTAAGAGGCTAGTCTCCCTTTAAGTTGATCATGACATAAATATGTGGGGGCAGGTGAGAAAGCTCAGCAGATAGAGGTGCCCGCCACCAGCTCTGATAGTCTGAGTTCAGTCCCTAGAAACCGCAGGACGGAAGTAGACAACGAGCTCCTGCAGGCCGTCTTCTGACCTCTGCACATGCACAGTGGCTCTTGAGTGTGCATGCGCCTCTTATGAGGTCTCCAGGTAGGATTATGTTCTACACACACATACATACATACATACATACATACATACATACATACATACATACATACACACACACACAAATAAATAAATGTGAAGAACAATGACGTTTTTTTAATTTTATTATGTCTGAAGAAAGAAATGATCATACACCCCAAGTCACCCAAACTATATGAAGGTGAAGTAGAAACTTCACCACATTATTATTTCTGGGGATATAAAGCCTTAGCTGCCTTTCCTTTTCTCTGATATTTGATTTATAGAAAAATCAAATCTGCCCTCAAGGGTAAGACTCAAGTCTGAAAAGCTAACATTAATATTGTGAGTTTGGAAATGAAAATGAGGCTGCTTCTTTGCAGTATTAAAACTTGCAGTAGCCCTTCTTATGAGGTCTCCAGGTAGGATTATGTTCTACACACACACACACACACACACAGACAGAGAGAGAGAGAGAGAGAGAGAGAGAGAGAGAGAGAGAGAGAGAGAGATGCACTTGAGCACACACTTTTGCCTGAACCTGCACAGTGTAGCATTTTGATCAGAAAGGGCCGTGCACAAAGATAAGCCACTCACAAGACAAAGTAAGTCCCAGTAACACCCACTGGTCACCAAAACAAAATGCCCTTTTTGATGAGTAAGTGTTTCCTTGGGAGTCTGGAGCCTGGCATGCCATCTGTACTTCTTGAGTACTACTTGAGTACTTCTTGAGTACTTCTTGAGTACTTTCCACTACTAAAGTGAGCTTGACACTCAGCTGGTGACCAAGACCTCCCTTTAGTACAATAATGACCACCAGGCCAGGCCTTTCTCCCTTTAGTACAATAATGACCACCAGGCCAGGCCTTTCTCCCTTTAGTACAATAATGACCACCAGGCCTTTCTCCCTTTAGTACGATAATGACCACCAGGCCAGGCCTTTCGAGCAGCGGCAGACACTCCCTGCCTACGCCCCTGCCCCTGCCCACACTCTGCTCATTATTAGAGAACTCTCGTGAGTTCAATGGTGTCCATAGCTCAGGAGAGTAACTCAGAAACAAGAGAGGCCCCATCCCCTAGGTGTCAGGCCTATCTTCCTAGGGTAATCTGCATTTCTTCGTCCATTCAAAGATCAGGTCTTGAATGCTCTAGGATTAAAATAATCTCTAGAAATTGGGGGAAATGCATTAGTAAAGGAAAAATATTTCACAGTTTCTAAAAGTTATCATCTCCTAAATAGAAACCCTTTCAGAAACCATTGTTTAATGCACAGTAACTTGGGAGACTACCTGAAGCCAAAAAAAAAAGGGGGGTTGATTTATTTCCTCATCAGTGGTTAAGAGGTACCTACCTGTAAGTCTCAACATGTTTCACTCAATAGAAAGGAAAAACCTCCTTCATGCCTTTCTATTATTATAAGTTGGAGAAATACAAATGATTGCCAGTGGTGCTGGAGTGGTGGTCTGGTCTGGGGTGCCTACCCACTGAGAACTCCCAACCTCAGACATACGGTTTTTTTGTGCTAATACCTGTGGGTGGCACCTGCGGGGCTGCTGCATCTCTGTGTGACAGCTTGCTTAGGTGGTCTTTGGGAACCTGGCATGGGCAGCCAGCAGATGTCTGATCTCTGGTTTGCGTTGATCTTACGTTTAGACACAGATTCAGAAGAACAGACCCTCCCTTTTCCAGTGCCTTCGGAAAGACTGCCGCTTCGCAGAATGAGTCCTTTCTCCTCCACCCTTAATCTACAGCCCAGCTTCCCCGGGAGATCCTACTTCGATTTCCGATCCTCACCCCATCAGCTCAGCTTACACTCCTCTTTACAGTCTCTCAATGCACCGGGTGAGCTCAGCTGCCACATCTCCCTCTTCATCTCTGTGTCTTGGAGGCCTCTCAGAAACACTTGTGCTGTTCTTGCCATTCGTGTGTGTGGGGAGGGGAGGGGGGTGGGTGACCTGCATCTGTGTCTGTGGCTTCCGGTGTGGCTGAGGAAGCTTCCTGGCATTCTTGTTTGTATGGTGGAACGACCTACCCGAGAGCTGTGGTCCATGGGTGATGGCATCGGAACCGGATGCGAGAAGCTGTTCTTTTTGCATCCGTTGGTACCACCATGGAAGACGTGCTCTTCATCACATGCAGCCATAGCACGGCATAGGCACTGGCTAAGTAGAGGCCATGGCAGTAGTGTGGAGGTTTGAAACCTGTATCCAGGAAACCAGCTGTGTCTGGGAGACTGGATCAGTGCATCCAGCCTCAAGTGGTCTGATTAAACATAGACTCAAGAGATCTCTCCTGACCAAAAAAAAAAAAAAAAAAAGACATGCTTGCTGATAGCAGAATATATCCTACAGAGCCAGGGAAGCAGAGAACAGAAAATGAAAGCATTCTCTGCAAAGGCCAGCAGTGTACATACTGGTAGGACTGCAGGCTGAGAGCAGATCACTTTTCCTAGCAAAGGGCAAGGACCACTGTTAGCTGAATTACAAACCACTTCATCACGATGCCCAGGGCCAAAGATCCTATAACCAAACTATGGGGCCTCAGGAAGTTGCTCACAGCCAAATCGTAAGAGGGCTGTGGTTGGTTGTGGGGAAGCTAGACTCGGGTTACTTTGCAGTGAGCTCTGACTAGCAAACAGAGCTTCAAATCCCTAAAATGCAGACCTATTTGATCTCTTCGGGACTATATTGTAATCACAGATACACATGATACACATCTCACCCCACCCGAGGGTTTCTTTGGGGTTTTATTTTGTTCCTTTGGCTCATCCACATCCTGGAATGGAGGCGGCCACAGCATGATGGTGCAAAAAAGGATGCAGGGACCTCGAGCTCCCTTGAAAAGTGACATTTTTCTTGTGTTTTTATGTTCCTTCTTGTTTTTCTGTGCACTACTGGCTTTTCTACATGCTTTGTTATGGAGCCCTCTTCTTGTCTCTAATGTACCAAAATACTGTTACAGTCTTTGTAATGTATATCGTCTCAAGAATAAAATGAAATGGAATGTGGGGTCTGGGTGTTTGGCAGGTGCATATAGTAGCCTTGTTCTAGTTGTACCATGGAATCTTAATGTATGATGTTGTCTTTAAACTAGCAGAAAAAAGTTCAGAATATTTGTTTTTAAAAAGGCTCCACAAGGCATGATTCATTTAAAAATGTTGAAAGCCCTATTCAGGTTCCACAAATTTACTTCCAAACTTGGATATAAAACTTGGTTTTAAAATTCTTTATATTCCATACTCACCATGCTCCAATTCATAATGAGGAATCAAAAAGACAGTTGGCAAGAATTAAACATAAAAACTCAACCATGAGCTGGTAGAAAATGAATGTATCCCAGAATAAATAAGCTGAGCAAGAGAAGGTTATAATACTTAAATTGCTAACTTGGTGCTCTTTTATAGTAAGTCACCTGATTAATTCTTGTAAAATTCTTTCAAGTCAGTGCTGTATCCTGCCAATTGTTTTAGAAATTAGCTTGTTGGGACAATACTAAATTGGAAAAATTTGATGGTTCTTTCCACCAAAGATTCATAGTTCCTAGGCTAGTCCCCAACATCACTGGCAATTGTAGGTTACACACCTGTAGGCATTTTAAGTCTGAATCACTTTCCTCCCCCTTGATGTGGGTTCTCATCAGTAGGGCAACCAGACCTTATAGGAAATGAGTGGGGGTCCCACACATGATTCCGGTGTAGCTCTGAGCCCTCACCCCACCCCACATCAGCCTTCCTTCCCCTCCCTCAGGTGGGAAGAGCTGCTGTAGCAAAGCACGCCAAGAAGGGAAAGAATAATCTTTGTTTTTACAACACTCGATTCACGCCACTGTTAACTAGGAGGCATTCATCAGCAGGTGCATTGCTTGGGCTCATCACAGCAAACAAAGGCTTTCTGCCATAAACCAGGAGGAAACCAGTAAACTATTGCCACAGAGCAGACTTATCACTATCTGGTGATTTTTTTTACCCCTATTTCTATCGGGTGAGTTTTTCTCATCTTTAAAACAGCCGACCTCCTCAGTTTGCAGACGTTAGCGTACAAAATTGAACCAAGGAAGACACTGAAAATTCAAGCTGCAGCATTTACAGTCAATTGGACGAAGCTGTTGTCAAGACGTAAAAAGATCAACTCTTTGTTTGGAAAGAGCACGAAAGCAATTTGTATCCAGCAAGAAAAGGAACAGGAAAAGGGCTTTGGGTTTTTGTCTTTTTTCATGAATCAGGCCTCTGGGGACCATATCCAGTTGTGCTTTCTAAATGAATGCCGACAGTTTCCGTCAACCCAGCTGTCCCTTCATAGTCTTGATGTGTAGTATCTTTTTATAGGATGCAATTTTGAGCCACAGTCTGCATCTTACTCTCAACTAGGCAAGTATACCTGCTGTAATTGTCCCCTTCTTCTGCCTGTGTGACTGCTATGCTCAACCCCTCTGCCAAAGAAATGGTGGCGGCTTTGTCATGTCAATAAAGTTTTCCAAATGTCATTCTAACTCCATTATAACCGTTTCTCGATTTCTTAGAAAAATGCCTGTCTTTTTAAAAAAAAAAAAAAAAATTATACCTCAACACCCCCACCCTTACCCACCCCCCACCCCCCACCCCCGCTTTCTTCTGCATCCATGCAAAGCACTCTACCTAAATGTCAGTCGAGGCATGAGTCAGCCGGCTGGTGTTGTGCTTGTAATGGTCTCGGTGGAGTCCCTTGTTGGTATTAATCTATCAAAAGAAACATGCTTTCTTGTCAATGTCAATTTTTTGCTTCCTGTTTCTCTCCCCCATGCCTTTCCTTGGAATGACAACAGTTGACATAAAAAAGCTGCTGGCAGGTATGGAATAATCTCATTCTCTCACAAATAGCAGAGCCAGAGTGCACGTGAGGTGGCCACAGATTCAGTCCGTCAGCACTCCCTCCTCTCCAGACTACTCTGTCGGCAATGTGTAGAAACCAGTGCACGACTATGTAGATAAAAACCTCATCCTGTCTGCACCTAGTGTCCAAACTGCTTCTGCCACGTATAGTAGACGCCAGTTTTAGCAGTAATACCTATCTATAAATTATAAAGGAAGCAACCTGTCCTACACCCAAGTCACAGTGGCACATGAAAATTAGTTTATGTTGCTTTGTAGCTTCAAGACTTGTGTGGGCAGGTGAGAGCTGAGGAAGTTTTCAGCATCTCTGCCTAAGCGTATTTCCTGATTTTCACTCGGTGTGTTTTATCCCTCGTCCATCCAGGATTCTAGATCTAGCCTCTCTGCCTCAGGGTTACACAGGCATCCTTGCACATCCCCTCACCCTTTATGTCTCTGGTGCACTATTTCTGCCAGTCACAAGGTGAAGGGACCACCTGGTTGGGAGTGCAGTCTAAGCCAGGCAACCCTGCTCCTCCATCCATCCACTCCTGGTGCAGAGTATCAACTCCCAGGACGTGCCCCATCTGTTCACTTGCGGTGACTCTGGCCCCAAACACCTCCTTCCTGCACGGCAATGTGAAAATGTGACACTGCGTGCCACACTGCCCAGATGCACGCTACAACACTGAAGCCGTACTAATGACTCACTTCTTTTCTGTCGTTCTCAGTGGCTTGGTTTGCTTTCGACCCTGGCTCGGCACACTCGGACATCATCCTCTCCAATGACAACCTGACAGTGACGTGCAGCAGCTATGATGACCGGGTGGTGCTGGGGAAAACTGGCTTCTCCAAGGGTGTCCACTACTGGGAGCTAACCATAGATCGCTATGACAACCACCCGGACCCAGCATTTGGCGTGGCTCGCATCGATGTCATGAAGGATGTGATGTTAGGAAAGGACGACAAAGCTTGGGCAATGTATGTGGACAATAACCGGAGCTGGTTCATGCACAGCAACTTGCACACCAACAGGTACCCTGCAGCCCCACATCCAAGCCTTCTTCATGGTGGCTTGGGGTCAAGAGGGAGAGCCAGAGTGCAACAGCCTAGTACACAGACAGCATTAGGAAGCAGGGCAGGCGGTCCTCATGGAGAGCACAGGAGGTCCTGCGCTAAGAAATCTCTTAGCTTGGTCCACATCGCATAGAGGTAGAGCAGAGTGCTTTCTCCTCGGCCCTTCATTGTTCAATTCCACCTTGGGCTACAAAAGACAATCCCCAGGCATATCCATTATAGACAAACAGCCCAGGGCTCTAAAACTCAGACTTAGAACTTACCCAGCAAAGTGTTTGGGACCAAGGTACTTCTTTTTTTTTTTTTTTAATTTTTTTCTGAATCCCGGTTTGTCAGCCTTCCAAATTCATATAATAATACGTTTCCATGCAGGAGTGGTCTGAAGATTACATAAGATGAGATACGCAAACATGCCTCACATTGGAAGTGCCCGGGAAACAGAAGCCATTGTTCTTACGCATTATCGCCAGGACTGCTTCTCAGTTAGAAGCCATTAAGTAAACGTGTTGTTAGGGATGCCCGTGTGGGTAGTTTGGATAGCTCACTTGTTCCTGTGTGAATTACAGCACCCGGTGTGCTGCAGAGAGAGAACAGAGTATCTCCTTAAGAAATGTCCTCCATCACCAAAAAATAGACAGCTTTAACTTAATACATCCCACCATTTCCTTTTCCATTAGTCTGTGTTCTCTTCAAACATATTTTTCACCTATTTTCTGGGCCCAAGGTGTCTTTTCGTGGACACTGGTCCATCTTATTCTCAAGCTTTCCCCCAGGATACATTCTCTTTAGCATCTCTGGAAAAAAAAAAAAATACCCAGTGTGTTCAGTGAGATCAAAGGAAGGGCAGACCAGTGGGGCGGAATAATGACGTCAGATTTCAGCCTCTCCGGTCAGCTGTCACTGGCCCTTCAATGGCCAGTAGATTCCTCAAGCTTCCTGGCCCTCGGACGTACTCTGTCCAGCTCCATTCACACATACCTTACTGGTGATACCCTTTTTTGTTTGCTTGTTTGTTTTTTTGTTTTTTTTTTTTTTGTTTTGTTTTGTTTTGTTTTTCGAGACAGGGTTTCTCTGTGTAGCTTTGTGCCTTGCCTGGATCTCACTCTATAGCTCAGGCTGGCCTCGAACTCACAGAGATCTGCCTGGCTCTGCCTCCCAAGTGCTGGGATTAAAGGTGTGTGCCACCACTGCCCGGCTGGTGTTCATTTTAGAACTTTTTTTTTTTTTTTTGAGCTGAGGATCGAACTTAGGGCCTTGCGCTTGCTAGGCAAGCACTCTACCACTGAGCCAAATCCCCAACCCTGGTTATATCTTGAAGTGAGCGCACAAAGCATTTACATCCTGATATCAAACCCAACAGGATATAGACAGCAGCTACCTCTAGTGATTCACATTTTGGGGGGAGGAGGGGACTCTGTCACTAGATTTCTGATACCACCACCCATGCACTTGTGTTTAGCCTCTTGATTTTGAAGTGAAGGGGTACATAGGAGCACCACCATCACACGATGCAGAAAAGCACATTCCAGTAGATGAACACATCTGCTTGCATGCAAGCTGCATGTCGCTTGTGCTGTCGCTGACCAGTGTGTCAATGGCGAGATGGAGTTTGTAAGCCTGTCTGTGACGGTGTCAGTCTGTCTTCTGCATGCAGGAGAAAAGAGTGATGCTGATTCGTTTCTGTGCTCTGCTGAGAGGAAGGTCAGTTTTGCTAGGTCTAAAACTGGGGAGGGAAGAGAGCTGTGGCCATCCCTAGCTAAACGTCCTGCGGAACGGTCAACCGCAGCAGAAGACATAGTTCCTTGTAAGATGACGTTTGCACTTGGATTTCTGAAAATCACCACGTTCCGTGTAGTATAACTGTGTCTCAGGGGAGCATCTCCTTCAATGCCGTCATTTTACAGAGAGACTCTGATGTCTTCTTTCAAATTCAACATGCCAAAAGATTAGCATCGTTCCAGAGTGCGTTTCACCACCTAGTGGGAAACAGACGGGTGCTGAGTCCAGTAGCCCATGCACGTGTTCTGGATGCCACCTAAATGCTCGTTTATTTTGACTTTCAGATTACATCATTTTGTATGAAATGCTGTTAAATTCACGCCATTTCTGCAAAGTGTGCCACAGAGCTGATGTGCTGTAGCAGCTGGAAGGCTACATTGGCCCAGGCTTCTTGTTCGGTTTCCTTCTGCCATAGCTCAGTAGTAGAGGTTCCATGTGTACCAGCTCACTCTCAGCAAGGCACAGTAAACAAGCGACAGTCATGAGGGGTGGCTGTCTCCATAGGGGAGTGGGAATTTGGGGGAGCAAAAAAAAATCTAAATCACATTTTCCTATGTAAAGCATGGATACACCAAATATAAATAGTATACAGTGTATCTAAGGCTTTAAATTTTATGTGAAAAGGGTTTCTCAGAGCAAAAATATTTGCAAAAAGAGCTGAGCAAGGTGGGTAAATGTAAACAGGTTACAAAATTCTGGTGGGACAGGTCTATAGTCCCAGCTACTCGGGAACTTGCGGCAGTCGGGAGGATCGCAAGTTTAAGGCTTGCCTAGGCTGTGGTAGAAGTTCAAGGCTAGCCTGGACAATTTGGTAAGACCCCGTCTCAAAATAAAAAGTACAAAGAGAACTGGGGATAAAACCAGTGGCAGGCCTACCATACATGAGGCCCTAGGGTCAATCCCCGGGGCCAAATATCAAAAGCAAAAATAAAGAATGGTTCAACAAACCAAAAAAGGGAGATTTAAGAATGGCACCAGCCTGAAGAGACTCCATTTTTTCCTTTTCCCACAGAACTGAAGGGGGGATCACAAAAGGGGCCACCATCGGCGTCCTCCTGGACCTAAACAGAAAGACATTGACATTCTTCATCAACAATGAGCAGCAAGGTCCCATTGCATTTGAGAACGTGGAGGGCCTGTTCTTTCCTGCTGTGAGCCTCAACAGGAATGTGCAGGTGAGCACAACCCCACCCACACCCACACCCATACCCACACCACCCCCGGTGACTAAGGGTGGCTTGCTCAAGTTGCTGCTTCCAAGGCAGTAAAATCCCCCACAGCCCCAAGAGGGCCACTGGCAGACCTTTCTTTTTCCATGTCCTTGCCACGGTCTAGTTAACCACCCATAGGAAACACAAGCCTTGTCTGCCCTGTCTATCCACGCTTTGCTCTAGTTTTATCTCTAAATAGGATTGAATGACTTCAACAGACTGGCAGGAAAGCCACGGAGATGATTCCTGGGGAGCACCAGGCATGCCCAAGGAAAGCAAACATTAGACCCTTACCAGAAGGTGGGAATGGCTCCTCTCGTTCCCTCTGCCTTCGCTGTTGGCTGGGAAGCAGGAGTCACTTACTTGTACTTTTCTGTAGATAAAAAACAGCAGCTTCTTCTCACTCCTTTACTTAACAGATATCTACAGGGTCCCTTTAACAAGCCAGGCTCTGTTGTAAATATTTGATATCCATCAGTTGGAAAGAAAAAGATACAGATCTTACCCTCCCTAAATTTATATTCTGGTTACAGATATTAAGTGATATCCACAATGGCATTACTTAAAAGGTACATTAGAGAGTCAGAGTAAGGTCAGGGGAATCACCAGTGCTGGGGATGTGCTGAACAGCCACTGCCTTAAGCAAGGTGGTCAGAGGGCTGGTTCATTGTGGTCACTGCTGAGCTGGATCCTGAAGGGTGAAAGGTAGCAGGCTGGATAGAGTTTGCCAAACAGAAGACATAGCCCAAACGTACAAGCTTCTAGGGCATAAGGGGCTTTGGGTAGGCACAGAGGCTAGTAGGTCAGGGCAGGGAGCAGTGGAGGGAGGTCTCAGTGCTTGCAAGGAGTGTGGGGGTGCCCAGCCGACCACTGTCAGAATCCAGGGCCTCACAGCCCTCCCGAGTTGGTCCTCTCAATACTCGATGTAAACCTCCCCAGCCTTAAAATAGGACTTGAAAATCAAAACCCTGTAGAGGATTCATGCCCCACGCGCAACCACAGCCCTGAAACGCTTCTACATTAATTACTGCCTATTAGCATATGCAGTCAAACTGCTTACAACCCAGCAACACCTGCCTTCCGGCTTCCTGCAAGTAGGTGGGACTATCTGAGGGGCTGGAATCTAACTCTTCAGAAGCCAGTCTGCACATCAGAAACCAGAAAGTTTAAACCACTGTAGAAGTGAATCTAAGAAAAGCTCCTTCAAAGTGTTCCACCTTTTCAGCCATTTCCCTCCCAAAGACCGTCCCGCTAGTCATGCTTCAGGCTTTTAAGGATGTTCTAGCATCTTTAGACAGACTCTTGACAGGAATGGTATAGACAAGAAGGAAAACGTGGCGATGCTCATGAAACGCTTCTAGTCTTTTCCCATAGATGATATTCAACGTAGTTTGAGGTTGACTAGAAATTGGCACAATAACATAAGTGCCTGTGTTTCTTCTTCTAGAGTCCTTCGTTCAGTCCCAAAAAGAAAGCTTGTCCACAGCTGGAAATCATGAACAAGCTAGTATGTTCTTTGTCCCTAGGCTTGGGCAGTGATCACTGCGTGTAGGCCAAAGGCTTCACTACCTGCAGATGAGTGTCTTGTCTTCAGCCATAAGAAACGCAGTCCCCCCAGAATACTTTAAAAGAAGTGGGTATTGAGTGGGCCCATATTGAGTTGAGGGCCCACAAACCTCACTGTGACTAGACGAACCTAAGCACAGCATCCTGCATAGCTCACAGTCTCCTTCCCCAGGTCACGCTCCACACTGGGCTTCCCGTCCCCGACTTCTACTCCAGCAGAGCTTCCATAGCCTAAGGGTGTGCTGTGGAGGCACTCGCTGTCCCTGAGAGGGACACCAGTGGAGCCACCAGCCTCGGCAGACGCGGAGTTGGCAGAAGACAGAGAAGGAGAAAAGCTGGTCCTCCGCCATCTTCGCCCCCCCAGCTCCACCCTTCCCATCAGCCTCTGCATCACTTCACCAGAGCTCCCGTCCTCATCCACACGTCCTAACCCACAGAGGACCTGGCAGCCCACCATTTCTCTTTGTTTCCACTTTCACATGTTGCTTTTCTTTCATTTAGGGTGTTTGTCTTTACTAAATGTAGATTGAGTTCATTTTGTTTCTTTTCTGATTATGTTTTGCCAGCTTACCTACCTAACTGGCACTGCCAAGAGAAAATTCCCCTAGGAATTTTTTTACTTAGGCTTTTGGTCAAGAAAGATGTTGTAGGAGAGCAGGTAGGGAAGAGGTTGAATTTAGAGTTTGCCATTGGACTCCTAGATTGTTCTTGGCCAGTTTCTTGTCAAGCAACGTCAGGTCTTCAAGGCTGCCTCTTGGGAGGTGGGCAGAGTGCCCCTGGCATCCAGAAATCTTACTACACCCTGAAGCACAAATATATCAGCTACACAAGTTCACAGCAGGGTGTGGACTGTTCAGCTAGGCTCTGGACATTGAGCAGGCCAGGGGACTCAATGACTTGATTCATTTAGTTAATACAAGTTTTTAATTAAGAATACTATGGACCAGGCACTGTCCAAGACACTAGAGTTCTGTAGTCTAGACACTGGGGAAGGACGAGGGAAAAGATGACCAGTCTCCCTTCCTGGAACTTATATTCCGGAAGGAGAACGAAGCAAACAAATAACTTCAAAGTTGTTCTGAGTACCAAAAAGGACACAGTCAAGAGTCAAAGAAGATGTCATTGACAAATCCTTAGATTGATGCTGAACCCATGCACTCCGGCCATCACCCTAGACATGTACCAACCCAACGCTTTTTCCACTGCACTCTCTTTGCTATGGTCTCTGCTGCCACTCATCACAGAGCCCTTCTTTGGCGGAAATGGCGTCAGCATTGTTACTCCTTAATGCTGCAGTCATAACAAGCCTTAAAAACAAACAAACAAACAAATAAACAGAAAGAATGTTACAAACAAAATGACCAGAGGGCACAGGACCCAGTCACGGTACTAGGGCTCCTCAATTGCAGACCACAACATTTACATTCTCAGGACAAAAACACCATCTCCATGTATCCTCTCTGTGCCTGTTACAAATGAGAATCCATCCACTCACCACTGTTATGGCCTGATTTTCTAAGGAAGCCCAAATCGGGTTTGGGAAAGCGTGATCGTGGAGGTCACTCCTGGGATTAACTGCAGACTATTCATGCTGACTGCTTTAGGGTGACAGGAAGTCCTAGAGAATGCAGGACCTGGGAAACAAGCTTCTGATTAGTTGCCTAAATACTTTCCACTGAGCCAAGAAACCCACTAGAAGAAGGGTGGGCCCACAGAGGTGGGATGGGCAAGCTGACAGTGCTTTGGCAAAGAGGTATCTATGTAAATAGCTCACTCTCTACTCTCGTGCTTCTAGATCATCTGTCGTTGGGATGTTTTTCTAGTTAGAACCTAATTTATTGAATGGGTGCTATCCTGTCTGTGTCTGTCTCGGGTTCTCGTGGCTACAGAACACTGTTGCAGGACAACACACATTTGATCTTCGATTTACGCTCCAATGAGACTCGATGGCTGGGCCGCTAGTTACTCTCTTTATTAAATCCACCCCGCTGGTTAGAGTTCTAGGGACTTGTAACAAATAGTTTACACTAACTACAACTATAGATGCATACAGTTACTGTACTAGAAAAAAAAAAAAAAAACTGTCATTCCTGGTATGCCAATAAAGGGTTTTTATGAGAGAGAAAGATGTCTCCAGAGGAGTTCTTTCTAAGTTTGCACATATTTGGGGAGCACCATTCACCCTTATCAGGGTAGTATGCATCTAGCAAATTGTGACCAGAAAGTTCCCAGAGATCTTGAAGGAGAGTGCTCTCCATGCATTTCCATGAGAGCATGGCTATGTTTTACACACCCCCTAAGCTGACCTTGCTATGAAGTGTGCACATTTGGAATGCTTTGGTATGTGCCTCCACACACGAGATTTTACATTAATAAATCTCTTTATACATCTGCTTCTCAGATGGCCACAAACTTGTCCTGCAGAATATCAGAGAGTGTCCCTGGCTCCTGCAACTTTTTTAAATGGTTGAATAACACAATCGTGTTCATGTAATAGCAACACTACTGATCACCTTTCATTTTCATTAGCCCTTTTCAGTGAACCATCTTTGTTTCTTATTAAAAGAGAAGCAGGGGACTGAAGTGATTTCTGAGCCAATCAAGTGCTTACTGAACCTGAGTTCAGTCTCCAGAAGACAAGCAAAACAGCCTAGTGGTTCCTCTGTAATCCTGGCATTGGGGAGGTGGAGACAGCAGGTGCCCTGGGGCTCGCTGGCCATCTGCTTTAGCCTGTTTTGCAAGTTCTAAGCCACTAAAAGACCCATCTCAAATCAATAAATAAATAAACAAACAAACAAATAAATAGAAAATAGGTGGATGGCACCTGGGAAAACGATTCCTGAAGGTGTTCTCTGGCCTCCACACAGGTGTGTACACATGCACACATGTACCTGCACACACATGTACACACACACACACACACACACACACACACACACACACACACAATGTAAAAGTCACTGATCTTGTGTTGCTATTTCCCAGAGTAGCACGAGGCACACAGCCAGCAGCTGCCGCCTGTCTGGCTGGTTTCTGTCTGGTCTTTTCCTTGCCCCCCAGTGGGGCACTTTTCTCTGCTCCCTTTATTTGTCCCCTAATCCCTGCCAGGCTTTCTTTCCCCTCACTACTTAATGAACCCCATTAGCTCCTCTTTATTCTTCTCTGGTGCTAAGGTTAATGGACTTTCTGTTCGCAGTGTTTTCTCACTGAAATGATGAAATGACTCGCCATCAATCACTCTATTTTCTGGAAACGGTGTCCTTCCTTCTGCCTCTAATGTATGCATCTATCCTTCACCCATATACTCACCTCACAGATAGAGAGGGGGGTTGCTATCATATCCAGACTTCTGATTAGAATATAGGGAACTATAGTAATTAAACAAATAAGTTCTCAGATCACACCACCTTACAGCCTGTATGGACGACACACTAGAGACAACTATATACATTGTAGCTAATTCTACCAAGCCTGGGATTTGACAGTCACAGATCTTGCAACGTACCCTCCTTAACTGAGACTACCTATACCATTCATGTGTCTGAAGAACTAGCTTGGGGAGGGGGCAAACATGGAATTTGGGGTGCTGGATATGCGTGAACAAAGCAACCTCTGTACCCTGCCAACACTAAGTAAAATCAAGGCTACTTGAACAGAAGGACTGCAATACATTGAGACAATGGGTCTGACCATCTATGGCAGCTCCTAGGTGAGTAATGGGCAAATGGAGCAGGTAAAATCCCCCGTGGGATAGCCTGAGCAAAGGGATGCCTCATGGGGAGGATGCATCAGAATGGCCCATGATTTTAGCACACCGTTCAGAGGGCATATTCCATTCTCTTTGCTTTTTAAGATAGCATTTCACTATATTGCCCTGGCTGGCCTGAAACTCACTCTGTAGACCAGGCTGATCTTGATCTTGCAAAGATCCTCCTGCCTCGGCTTCTAGAGTGTTGGGTTTACAGGCACACACAACCATGCCCAGGCCAAACCATTTAAAACGTAAAAACTGTTTGTTTCCGGAAGTTCAATTCGATGTTTTCACACTGGTTGGTCACAAGTGACGAAAACCAGAGATGAAGCTTTGACTAACAAGGAGGAGGCCGACGTGTCTACACAGGGAATGGGGCACACAGCGAGGAGAAGCATGAGAACATGCTCTGAGCGGTAAGATGAAAGACAGGTCAAACATGAAAATGAATTCTTAAGTAGCCTCTAATCTCTGCACCCTCAGAGGACCCGAGAGCAGGGAGTCTGCTAGCAGAATGCAGCAGCTGGTGGTGCATGTCTCTGTTCTGGTTCCTACCATGTGGGCTGTGTGTGCCCCGGCAAGTGAAGACACTCACCCACAGCGTCCACATCCCTAAAGTACACGATTGTTTTGAGGGTTTAATCAAATGATGTGATCTACAACATTCAAGAGGGTGCCGGGCTATTCTATAGCAAACTGAAACATCCTCCCTCCTAGAAGGAGCAAGGTGTTCATAAGACTCGAATAAACAAAACTGGCAAGTCCAAGAACGTTGAAGCAAACATTCCCAAAGCCGGTCTGAGACTCAGTGTGACTATACAGGCAGCGAACAGTTGCCAGAGAGTCAAGATTCTCTCACTGGCCAGGCTTCTTGCAACTCCAAAGTCTGCCTGGATGCAGTTTTCCCAAGTCAGGACTCCGTCTTGGCTTTTCAGTGATGTGGCTGCCTTTGAACCATCTACGCTCTTGTAAGTAACTCCAGTAAACTCACTGCATCACCAGGCTGGACTTGGTTGGAATTGTTTCCTTCATGCCTTATATGGAGTGAATAGATGTTTGCTGACATCTCGTAATAAATGCTTCAAAGCTCTTAATGATTAGCAAGATCTCAACTGAGTGTCAGTAATGACTTTTACCACCATATTCTGACAAAATATGTACCCGAGGGAGTTTTTACAACAGTAATCAGAAGAGTATAATAATTCCCAACAACTTCAGCATAACTTTAAAAAAATTAATGAAATTTTCATGTATTTTGGACAAGGAAGCACAAAAGAGGAGATAAAGATTATTTCAAAATGGTGAAAAATATTATTCAGAAATCAGTAAACTAAGATGGGGGTATGACTCAGCAGATAAGGATTTGCCACTAAGCCTGATGTCCTGAGTTCGATCCCTAGGACCCACATAGTGGAAGGAGAAAGAGCTAACTCCACAAACTGTTCTCTGACATCAGTGCTGGCACCATGGTGTGTTCATTCATATGTGTACCCTTTAAATAAGTAAACAAATAATTTTTAAAAAATTTAGAACTTGGTTAATTAGAAATAAAAACCATATTCTTTACCATAGAACATTCAGGATATTAAGGTGTCAAATATAAAATATTGAAAACCTTAGCCAGGCGGTGATGGTGGTGGCCATGCTTTTAATCCCAGCACTTGGGAGGCAGAGGCAGGCAGATCTCTATAAATTCAAGGACAGCCTGGTCTACAAAGAGCTACAAAGGAAGGAAGAAAAAGACTGTAACATAACATACAGGAAGAGAATCCAAATATTTATATGATCTTTCTCAAGGAAGCTTAAACTTCCATCAAATATTTTATGCAAGAGATGTCTTGATTTTCTAAAAGTTCTTCCCAACTTTTCTCTCTGGTTTACATTTTAAGCCCTCTTTTGATACTCCTGCCCATAAATCATAGTCTTGTGTTTTCTTCTTTAATTCTTTAATTAACCACAGATTCATTGAATTTGCCTCTGTGTTCTTATGCCAGCACTTTACCAAACTGACCGCAGGATGTGGTACTCTCTATGACCTGCCGTGTGCTCTGTTCCCAGACTGTGCAGTGAACGGAGTCGTTAATGAGTTTGTAACCAGGCTCTGCTGTGGTACTGATTCACAGGGACTCTCAGCACATTGTCCTGGAGGTCTATGAGCAGCACAGCTGCTGATGTGAAGGAAGACTCCGGCCTCAGGAGCTGATCATGAGGGGTAGGTGAAGGTTAATTATAATTTCTCCAAGGTTGGTTTCAGCACTAGCATTTGGCAGATGTGATAGGTTTTGCAGAATCTGCAAGCTTAATCTAGGCACAGCGGAAAGATATAAAAAATGTCTTCATCTGAACTAAATCAGTCCTCAACTCTTCTGAAGGAGAGCTGAACTCCAATGCCACAGTCAAATTCCACATCAAGATTTTAACTCAGACCAAGAATGAAAATACAGCTGGGTTTGACGACACATGCCTTTAATCCCAGCACTTGAGAGGAGAGGCAGGTGAATCTCTGAGTTGGAGGCCAGCCTGGTCTACAAAGTGGATTCCAGGACAGCCAGGGCCACACATATAAACCCTGTCTCTAAACAAACAGAAGGAAAAGGCAGTTTTCACCTTCAACAGACACATATGCTCTGGTAAGCTAGCTGTCCATCATTCCATCTCAGAGGACACTTCCCCTGATGTTCGGAGCATGGAAGCATCTGCTCAGTGTGTCTTGAAGATGGAATCTCAGTAAATCAGACAAAGCCCTAAGGACCTGCCCTGGAGACATCAAGATGTCAAACCAGGGGCCCAACGGAAGCAGCAGGCTACAGGATGCTGGTGACAAATTCAAATGCATTTCACACAGCTTTTATTTGTTTCCCCTAAGCTTCTAGAAGTCTCAGGCAGGAGGCTTCATTCATCCATGTCTCCAAAAGTACCAACAGGAAACTTAATAACCACTGGGTCATATTACTAGTAGAAGCATTCATTCAAAGAAACGATAAAATCGAGAAACTGAGGAACACTGGTTCTCCCACAGATCTTGTCTACCCCAGTGTCACACTGTCACGGTCTGAAACTTCCTCCACACTCCTGTACGTCATTATTTCCCAGATGCAAAGGACACTTGTTTTTTTCAATTGTTTTTTGTAGTTAGCATCTTTCCAATGAAGACACATTTTATCAACTGGACTGTGTGGTCTGTGGCTCTAATACCAGCACTTGAAAGACTGAGGCAGAGAGATCATAAATGTGAGGCCAATCTGGGATACACGATGAACAACCCCTCAAAAAAATAAAGGAAAACAAACAAACAAACAAACTTTGGTGCTCAGCCTCTGCAGGCCCCTGAAATCTCCTGTGAGATTAAAGCCAGAGCTAGGGAGTACTTAGTTGGAAAAGCAGTATATACTACACAAGCAGCAGGGCATGAATTCAAGCCCCAGAATCCATGTTAAAAAGAAAAAGAAAAAAAAAAAAAAAGCTAGGCATCACACTTGTCATGCCAGAACTGAGGCTACAGAGACAGGGAGATCTGGGGCTCACTGGCCAGCTAGCCCACACTGATCAGCAAGCTTCAAGCCAACCAAACACCCTGTCTCAAAAAAAAGGGGGTCTTGAAGAACAGTGCCCAAGGCTGTTCTCTCACCTCCACACACATGCAAGAGCACCTGAATTCACACGAACACACACACACACACACACACACACACACACACACACACATTCTGAGATGCAAAGCAGTTTGAGAGTCTGTGGTTCTGCACGTTCCTCTGGCAGTTTTAGTAGCCAAAAAAAAAAGCCAAAAGGCTCCTAGGTGAGGACTGAGTGAATGAAGTGCACTTGGAGGCAGTTGTGATCACCTGTGCTTTTACACAAATAGCAGAGCAGGAAGCTGTCATTCCATCCGTCTGACACTTCTGTTGTGTGGTGTGTACTGATAGCTAATGACCTCACGTCCTAAATGCCACTCATGACTCTGGGAAGATAGCTCAAGGATAAAGTGATGGTTGCATAAGCAGGAAGAGATGAGTCTGGGTCTCTACCACCAAATAAAGAGCTAGGTGTGTGGCATGCACCTGTAACCCCAGTAGTGCAGACAGGGGTAGAGACAGGCAGGTTCAGTGAGAGACTCTGTCTCAAAAAATAAGTTAGAGAGCAATAGAGGAAGACACTCCTCCATACATGCAGCATAGATCACACACACACACACACACACACACACACACACACACACACACTCCATCATGATGCAACATAAAAAAGAAAAGACACAGTGCATATGCCCAGAACAAGTAAGCAGTCGTATACTGGAAAATATATAGAACTAACCTACCAGTTTTCTTTTATAATTTAAATGTGCAACTAGGTATTTAAATTGTTATCACTGAGAATAACTTAGGATTGATGAGGATTCAACACTGGTAAATACAAAAAAAATTGTTATCATGCAGCTATTCTAAATAACACTCGCTTCTTCTTTCGAGTCTCTTGGTCATACTCCTTTCTTCTTTTCGGGTTTTAATTCCTTTCCATCAGAAGACTGTGTAGCTGAACCAAAATGTCTTAGTGAGTTTGCTGCTGCAATCACAAAATGCCTGAGCTCGGGTCCTTACAAATTTTAAAAAGTTAGTCTGCTCAGGTTAGGAAGCTTGATGGCCCAAACTAGGCAGTCCCACGTGTGCAGCTCTTATGTAGGGCCCCATGGCTATCTCACATCGTAGTAAGGGCTCAAGCAAGAAAGCTCTCCTATGGCCAGAAAAGAAGCAAGAGGGGTTCAGAGACCAGGCTTGCCTTTTTTATACAAGAACTCACCCTTCCAGGAACTAACCTGGGTCCCGAGAGAACTAATCTTTTCCAAGGGCGGTGTCCTTAATAACCTAGCTGCCACCCACCAGCCCCGCCTTTTACAGGTTCCTCTGCTTTACCTCCACTGCATGGAGGACCAAGCTTTCCTGGCACATGAGCCTTTGAGGGACACATTCAAATCACACCCGGATCATAACACCAAACTACATTTTCCCCCACAAGAGATGATTTTGAAAAACTCATTAAACTATATCAGATCTAGCAACTACAGTCCTCAAAGAAATAAATGCATGTGTGGAATAAAAACATGCGCTAAAGCATTCATGACAACTTTGCTAATAATCCACAGTAGATGTAACATGTCTCCGGCAAGGGTTTGTTTTAACTCACAGTCCCAGGTTACAGTCCTTGGGAGGGAGATCACAGCCATAGGGGTGTGAGATAAATGGTCACATTGCATCCACAGACAAAAGAAGAGAGCAATGAATTCATGTTATCAGACTTGGGGGTCACAGCCTGTGCCACAACTCATGTTCGGCCACCGATCCTTAATAAGCCAATTAAAAGAGCCAAATTAAAGGTGGGAAGATGAATAAAGGAGATTCACCCAACACGACCACATTGGGAAGAGGAACAAGGAGGTCCATTGAAGCTTCAAGTCTAGTGTCAGGGTTGGAAATGAGAGCAAAGTTTAAACAGCCAAGGACGTGCTCATCCAAGCAGTCCCGATCAAAGTGTGGGCCCACCTACCACTGACCCATCATTGACTGGTTTTCAGTCTCAGGTGATCTAACAAGTTATGCGAAACCTTTCTCTAGGAAACAAGCTTCCCATCTAGCTGGTGCTTTGAGATTCCTGGAGGAAATTACCATTTCCTTTTGGGGGTGGCAGGGAGGATTCCTAATCCTTATCTAGAACAGTGGTTCTCAACCTTTCTAATGTTTCAACCCTTTAATATAGTTCTTCATGTTGTGGTGACTCCCAGCTGCAAAATTATTTTGTTGCTACTTCATCACTGTAATTTTGCTGCTGCTATGAATTGTAATATAAATTAATGTTTGCTAGGCAGGATATCTGATATGTACCCCAAGGGGGTTGCAACCCACAGGTTGAGAACCACTACTCTAGACAATCCCTCATAGGTGTGCCCGGAAGCCTGCATCTTTGGCATCAAGTTGACATTTAAAACTAACCACCACACAACTGAAATGTCTAACAACAGTGTGGTGGTTTGAATAAAAATGGCCCCCACAGTCCCATAGAGAGTGGCACTATTAAGAGGTGTGGCCCAGCTGGAGAAGGTGTGGCTTTGTTGGAGGAAGTGTGTCACTAGGGGGTGGGCTTGGAGGTCTCAGAAGCTCAAGCTGGGCCTAGTGGCTCACAGTTCACATTCTGACACCTGCCTAACTGGATGTAGAACCTCTCAGCGACTTCTCCAGCACCGTGTCTGCCTGCACGCCACCGTGTTTCCTGTCATGGCAAAAAAGGCCTAACCCTCTGAACTGTAAGCCAGCCTCAATTGAATGTTTTCGTTTGTAAAAGTTGCTGTGGTCATGGTGTCTCTTCCCAGGAATAGAACAGGGACTAAGGCAGAGTAAGACAGTACCACATGTATGTACTGGAAAACTACACGATAAAACAAAAGCATGTGAATTTGACAGGAAACAAAACTTGCACACATAATACTGAATAAATTAAGTCAGATGAACAGAGACATACTACAAGATTCCATTTATACAAAAATAAAAACAGGCATAAAAAGTCATTTGCACCAGGCTTGGTGGCTTGTGCCCCGATCCTGGCGCTCAGAGGCAGAAGGAGGGGGATTGCAGTGAGTCAGAGGCCAGCCTGGAGCAGAAGACCTGTCTCTGAAAAGGTCGTTTGCAGCACTGGAGATCAGGGTAGCACTTGTCTGTGGAAGAGACAGTGACTAGTAGGCGGCAAAACTTAGAGTTAATGAGTTATTCACCTATAAATACTGTGACACAAACTTAAGATTTTACATCTGTCTGCCAAGGGGCTTTGTTGATATGAATTACCTCCCAAAAGAGGGTTTTCAAAGAATTATACATCAAGGGAAATACCACTTATTTCGATCCACCTATTAAACTAAATGTTAATATATGCGATATTTAACACATGTGTGATATATTATGTATTACATATGTGGAATGTATATTTATTAAGTGTCCATGAATGTGAAGCTGAAGACACCCCATTTAATCCAGCACACGTCACCAAGTCTTGTTCCCACTTCCGACAAATTTCCAAGTACAATACCCTGCATTTCCAGGAGTCTCCAGAAGGTGTCCCCATAAGCCCCCACTCTGCTGCAATGCCCAGACCCTGGGCCCCCAGTTTGCGGGGCTCTTCTTTAAGCTGTACCCGAAGGTGGTACAAGAGGCCGACTCCCTTGTTCCCACGACAGAAGGTAAAACAGGGCTTGTGGGGTCCAAGTATTTGTTATAAAACCCCGTGGGAAAGGTCTCTCGGTGTTGGCCGGCTGCCCGCCACAGCCCTGGGGCACACTGGCTTCTGGGCAGCGGAGCCAGGGAACAGAATCAAGAAACTGCCACAATCAGAATTAGGGCTCTCCTGACAACTAAAACCTCCTCCTGAGCAGGCTAATCATCAGACTCCTGCCCTGAGGGTGAGTTCTCACCAGAGAAGCTTCTGAGCCGACTACAACCACCCACAGCTCTTACAGCCAGCAATGGGTGGAACCTGACATCTCTCCCCAGGACTCCACTCTCCCGATCACAATGATGTCATTCTAACCGGCTAGCCAGTTCCCAGATGTGCCCAGGCTAGAAGCCTGTACTAGACACCAGCAGAGTCCTCCTTTACTCCTAATACGCTAATCCTGTCAGCCAAAATGGAGGAGGGGGGGGGGGGGGTGGAGGGGTCAGGGATCCAAGACATCAAATTTGAGCATTTCCTAAATCTAATGTAACAATATTGAATTCCTATTTTTAATTAATTCCCCCCCAATGCTCTGCATTAGAATAAATTGTTTCGTTAGATTTCAATATATTTGTCTCTAAGATTTTGAGAGAGAGAGAAACTACTATCTACTTTATGCTCTGGGTAGAGTGATAAAAATAATAAAGCTTTGTTTCTCATCTTCTGGGTCATTTTCTCTGGTTGTTTGGAGGCGTGAATTTCCAGAACAAAGAAAGCAAGCTGTGATTAAAATTACAGCCACATCCTGCTGAAGCCCGGGTGCATGTGGTGTGTTCAAGGGACAAAGTCCTCCACCTGCTGGTCTCAGGCCACCTCTGCAGCTCACAAACACAGAAAAGATTGGGTAACCATTTCGTCAAAAATCTAAAACAACATCTGGTGAAAACTCGGAGTTGAGGGCAGCCTCCGGTTTTTATCTTACACTGGAAATGCACTGTGATTAGTGACTGGGCGCCATTCAAGAGGGAGGAAATAAAAGAAACGTTATCATTTCTCTTCTAAGCAGATCCAAGATGCTCTTTCCTTCCTGCAGCCGGACTTCAGGTCTGGACTCCTCATTGTATCCGTCTGTTTGTGTTTGTTTGCGTTAGCATTTTCTGATGGTCTATCCTCTATTTGTTGGGAATGTGGTGCTTCAGTCTTACAGCTCTTGATAGAGATCTAGACCTGACCTTTTTGGTTGCTTCGCAGTGAGCACAGAGCTTCACAGACAGTGGACGTTCACTCAGTGACTGCTTTGTTGGTATTTCCAGCTGATCAAAACTTCCGGATCTCCTTTCATCCTGGATGGGATGTGACCTTAGGGAAGCCGTACCCAGGTCAGACTGTAAAGTGAGCATGGTCCTCATCAGCATATGCATTGCATCTAAGTGTAAGAAAGATGGGGAAGTACCAGATCTGTAATCCACCTAAGGCAAGATATGCAAAGAAGTCCTGTGCTAGTGCAGGGAATAAGCCTTCAGACTCTCAGACTTGACCTTGAAAATATTAAAAGGAAGCTATTTTCTGTCTTGATTTTTTAAAATAGCTTTTAAGCTAAGAAAGATTACCCTTCCATAGCTAAGCACTTTACTGTTAAGGCTTTAAAGATAAACAAATCAGAGGGATTAAATACTTGGCATTTATGAATGTGAGGTTTTTTTAAGTCTTTAGATTTGCTCTCTCCATGGAGCAAGGTCCTACACACCAACATGGGTTAGGCAGGAGTCTCTCTGCTTCTGTTTTTAATTGATGTTGTTTTATTTGTTTCCTTGTGGTGCTGGGGGAGATCCACAGGACCTGCACATGGCAGATGAGTGCTCTATCCCTGAGCTGCGTCCCTAGCCCTGGGAGTCTCCTGTGCGCAATCAGTTGAGAGCAAAGAGCCGGTCAAGATGTGGCTGCCAAGGGCAGTTTGCTTTCACCAAGGTCCCGAGACAGCGGAATGGGAAGGTCAGCTCTTGAACATGTTGCATCACAGCGGTCTGTGGAAACCGTGTGCTTACCACACTTTCCACTCCCTTCCCTGGTCAGGGTTTGTTCATGTCTTATGGTACAATTTTTCAAGACTCAATCTTCCCATTCATTCCCCTTAAATGGTTAAGTGAGGTTTTAGGGGTTTCACTTGTTTGGTTGGTTGGTTTGGTTTTTCTGAAGCCCAAATCTTGTTGTATTCATAGGTAAGCAAACAGTAAAGCCAAACCATGCATGTAATTGAGCTGTGCATGACATGCAGTGAGATACACACACACACACACACACACACACACACACACACACACACACACACACATTTGCCCTCCAGTAAGGGATAACATGATCAGTCCACTCAACTACAGACCCTTTAGCAAGGTTCCCTGGAACCAAGTATTCAAGGCTAGAAGGAATGGCTGGGAAGCCTCTGAACCTTGTACCTCTCCCTTTGGAGACCCACTGAACTAATTTTCAGCCAATGGCTACCCCCATACCTTCCTAGGGACCAGGGAGGTGGTCCTTGTAAACACATCTAACACCAGACTGAGGAGGCCCTCCAAGAAGCCACTTCCTGCCTGGGGTTCTATGCCTGGGGTTCTACACTGCTCCAGCTCTTTCCAGGATGTGGTGTTCAGTCCCTGGGTTCTCTGCTATGCCCAGACTTCCTGGTGAGTCTTCTCTAAGCAGACTCCAGGCTCTTCAATCCAAAAACAGTGAAATAGTCCAATGTCATCTCACCCCAACCTCCCAGCACAGATTAGCTTGCATTTCCAACCTGGGAAGCTCATGCCTTCCTCACAGACAGTAAACACCCACCCCCACCCTGCTAACATAGCTCCTCAAGGGAAACAGAAAAAAACAAACTATTGGGAGAAAATGAACACTATTTCATGTTCCAAAGGGCAAGTTTACATCTCAGTAACACATTTAGCATTTCCTGGCACTGGGCCACCCTTCTCTTTTCCAAACTAAGCTGTCTTGAGGAATAAGAAGGCCACAGCATTTCCTGATTTTACATCATCTGACATTGAAACCCCGATTCTCTGGGGTCACCAAATTTTGTACTGACATCTTAAAACCATCCATGATTTGAGGGACAGGTTGTACATCTCTCCGGCTTTTGTGGAACTTCCACTGGACCACTCCTGACAAGGTTGGCTACTGTACTACCGAGCTAATCAAATATGACAGGAAATGCAAGCTCCAGGAAGTAGGGCTTGCTCCAAGAAAAACAGATACACTCAAGTGTAACAGCTACTGGTCACTGTCATGGCCAGTGACAGAGAAGGGGATTTGGGCAGCCATCTGTCTAATAAACCTAGGCTCTCGGTTAGAATTCTACCCTTACTCCAGCTGCGTGACTGCACATGTGCAGTCTAGGAGTTAAGCAAAAGGTCCTGTGTCTTACATCATCAGTGTGTGCTGGTGACTATTACACATGGTCACACAATCTGCTCCTTAAAAAGCTGGACACAGACCCCACTCCTTCCCTGCTCTGCTCTGCTCCCCTCTCTCCCGACCCCACCACCTTTCTCTCTCTCCAGGCCTGGCTCTCCTCTCCCCCCTCCTCTTTCCCTCCTAATAAAGCTCTGAAAACTAACATTGGATTCTGTCGTGACCATGACCTTTCCACACGGTAACCAGCGCCACCACCAGAGCTGTTTATCAGTCATTCTAAAAGTTTAAGACAGCAGGGTCTGGATAGGATTGTTGGCTGTCAGATTGATACATTAAATCCATGGATTAAAAATGCCCTAACTTCTGTTCACTGAGCATAAAGCACAGCTCTGATGTTACGTTGTCCTTCTCGGCTGGCCATGTGACCTGCATGTGAGGCCACTCTGGGCCTTTTCCCTGGGCTCCAGAACTAATTAAAAAGCAGGTCAAGAGGTCAATCAAGAGCACAGAGCAGCCCGAGTGAGCAGAGGACACGGGTTAGCTGAGGTGCAGTCAGCGCTCTGGCTCCCTTAAATCCCAAGGGTGCTTCAGGCCAGCATCTATGCTCAAGGGTGTGAAACCTCTACAATCGGTTTCTGAGGTGATCTTGAGCAAACCTGAGAACTCCTAAGGCTCCGTTCCCTCATTCCTAGAGGTGGGGGAAAGGCAGAAATTGCCCCCACTGCACTGCGGAAGGGATCCTGAGAAGTAAGGTAAACTGGAAATCTAACCGGAAGAGTATGATGTGGTGACTCAGGCCTGTCATCCCCAGAGAGGCTGAGGCAGGAGGTCTTTATGAGTTTCAGGCCAGCATAAGCCGCAATGTGAGACATTATCTAAGAGAATCAGAAACAGGGTCTAGCCAGAGTCCATGTTAAAAAAAAAAAACAAAAAAAAAAAACTTCTTTGTAGTTTTGGTGGCTCTGAATATGGCATATAACCCTGCTTTGAGCAATGGTTATATCAAGTTATCATTATTTATCTTCTCTCTTTGGGGATGAGCTTCTCAGTCACCTGCTACAGTGGGTAGAACCTCCCCCCCACCCCCGCCCCCACCCTGGGGCTCTAGAAAGCCTGGCCCTCTGCATAGTGTTTGCACAGAGGCGGGGCTTCCCAGGCTGCACACCAATGGCCCAGCACAGTCCAAACACGCCTCTGACAGACAGCTGACTAGCCTCAGAAATGCCCTGTGGCCTTGGGGGATCTTCCTGGGACTCAGTAGTGTGGGACAAGCCTAGGTCTATTCCCTCCCTTTCTCCTTCCTGGGGTCACACTCATATGGATAGCCTGCTTCCCTCCTGGCCAGCTCTCCCACAGGCATTTGCCTTATGAGAGCCATGCAGGTCTAATCCTGTCCCCAATGCCTGCATCTCTGAAGACCTGACCCAACACAGGTTCCCATGGTTCTCTTCTGACAGTGGGCAACGTGTCCTCTGAGGTCTGGACAAGTGGTTCAGCCATTCACAGAAGCCTTTTCATGACGGCAGTGGGAGAAGCCATGAAGAAGAGGGTGTAATACAAGGTCTTTGTCAGTGCTACGAGCTTGTGGGCGACTTAGAGCTGCTGCCCTTTTAGGAAGCCATAGTTTCTGCCCGGGAAAGGCCTAAAGGTGAGTTCTTTAAGATTCATCTTCTTGGTCCAGTAAGTTAACCCTCACAGTCCTGGATTCCTAGCCTAGGACACAAGGAATAGATGGTAGGTTTGGAAGGGAACTGGAGCCCACCTTGGTTCTTAAATAACATGTGTCAGTACCACACACACACACACACAGAGACACTCCCCCCCCCCCCCCATACAAACCTACATGGTTTTTCTGGATACAAATTTACTTTAACATAGAAGTTAGAAAACAAAGTCTGTAACAGAACTTTAACTGGGAAATAATCAATTTCCCAAATGCCAAGCAATGGTACTAACTGCAAATTTAGTGTGGAAACCTAAAGAGGGCTAGAGGCCAACCCTGCTGTCTATAAAAATAGATTCACCGATGCTAAAGACGTTTTCAAGAGTCTAAAGGAACAGTTAGAAGAGGGTGGCTGTCACGTAAGGTCCAGTCTGCAGAGAACTTGGTGTCACCTGCTATGATCATGATCATGTCCTCTTTTGTGTGTGTGTGTGTGTGTGTGTGTGTGTGTGTGTGTGTAGGTCAAAGTTACTTTGAGTACTGTTCTTCAGGTACTGACCTTTGTGTGTGTGTGTGTGTGTGTGATGTTTGTTTTTGTTTTTCTAAGACAGGTTCTCTCAGGATCCTAGAATCGTCAAGTATACGAGGGATCTTCTGTCTCCACCTCCTCAGCTCTACACTGCCTGACTTTTCTGTGTTCTGGGGCTCCACCTCAGATCTTCACATGCATGGCGGGCACCTTCCCTCCTAAGTTATCTCCACAGCCCAGTCACATCTGCTTTCACATGGTTGGTGGCATGGTTACTCCTCACACTCCATAGCTGGAACATTTTGGCATCCAATTGCTTTTCTCCGGGTAGAAGAGATGTTCAAATGGGGGTATGAGGTGGGCTCAATGATTAGACACCAAACCAAGAAAATAATACAGCCATTGTTATCTTTGCTCCCTACGAGCAACCCTTTGGTAGACAGGGGAGCGAGAACAACAACATCCTGAATAAAACTAGAAAGTTGCCTTTGCCTTTGGAATCTTCCGACATGTGGACAGCTTAGATGTAGTCCATGGCAGCCTGGCAGTCATGGTGGTGGTGGCATGAGAGGGTGGCCACATCACACCCACAACCAGGAGGCAGACAAAGGTGAGCACTGGGGCTCTGTCACTGTCTCCTGTCCCTGTCTCCTCACCCATGTGGTGATGCCCACCATACTCAAAGCAGGTCTCCCTTCCATCTCTGAAAACACCATCCCATACCCAGAGGTGGGCCTGCGTACTCAGCTATTCCAAATCTAGTCACGTTCACATTGAAGACTCATTATCACAGTGTTCAAAGACGTCAACCTGATTTTTAACAAAACTGTGAGGTTTTGCAATCTGCCAAAGGACCTTCTCATTCAGGTGTCCCTCAGACTTCACCACATGGCGCTGAACTTTAAGAAGAGCATTCTGACTGAGCTCCACACTCACTCTCGGCTCAGAGTATCTCTGGCCTCTTCCAAATCCAACCCTTTCCCTGTCTCTCACGGCCATGCTTTCCTCAAAGCCTTTGCATAAAGCCATTTCAGCTTTTGTCTGTCCCAAAGGCTAGAGCCAAAAGCCTGGAAGCTGGAGGGTGGGGATCTGTAGCCAGACCTGAGAGCGTAGAACTTTCAGTTTTAGGGAAAGGACTGATGTGGCCTGAACTGGGTAACTGCACTCCTACTCATGCATCTACTCAAAATAATTAGCTTTGATTAAAAATTGAGGGGGGGGGGAATAAGGAGGGGAGAAGGAAGGGAGGGAAGGAGGGAGAGAGGGAGGGAGGGAGGGAAGAGGAAGGAAGAAAAAGACCTCAGATGTGGACCCTCTAGATGGCTCAGCAGGTAAAGGTACCTGCTGCTAAGGGTCGCTGTTATGTGATCAACCCCAGGAATCCATGTGATAGAAGGAAAGAACCAACCTCTGTTAGCCATCCAACCTCTACATGCCTGTGCACTAAAGGACACACATGCACGTGCAGACATACAGTGCATACATTTTGGAAAAGAATCTGACATCTTAAAATGCCACGTGTTTACCTTTCCAAAAAGTCTGAAACACGTATAGACCGCCACCACATTGGGATCTGGTGCAAAGATCGCACACCAGCCAGCGGACCAGTGGATGCTTGTTTTGTCTCCTGAGCATAAAGCAACTGGTTCCATGAGTAACCTTTTCTTGTTACACACACACACACACACACACACACACACACACACACACTTGATTAAAGCATACTGTAATCAACGGTCTCAAGTAGAAGTCCTGTCCTGTCCCCCACCCACCCTGAAGCTTTTACGCCTAGCCACCAACTGTGGCCCGGGTGGCCCCAGCCTGGGTCTAGGAGTCAAGAAACCCCAGCCCTGCGTCCTCAGAAAATAAATAAAAAGCCACCTGGGCTCCCTAAGGATCCAAGATGGGGCGATGTCAAGGACTGGGAAGCAAGACCGGGCAACCTGGGTTAAATCACACACTGACTCTACAGCGTCGACCCAGGAAGCTACTGTGGAGCCTCGTCCTGCTGAGGAATGTCAATCAATGGCTTTGCTGGGACCTGGGTGAGCGGTCGAGCCGAGGCCTCCAACCCCGCCGCTACACAGGTCGGAGACTCTGCGCGCTACGTGACCGCGAGGTTCCGGGAGCGGCCGGGAGGCGGTGCCCACAGCCTCGACGCCGCCCTGGGGGCTCGCATGCCACCCCCACGGGGAGCGGGGGTGCTCTGGGCGCCCTAGGTGGGCGGGAGCCGGGCGAGGGGCGGTGCCGCACCGAGGGGTGGATCCCCAACAACCGAGATCCTCAAAAGCCTCGCTCCAGACGGGGCCGGGCCAGTCCTGCAGCCCCGCGCCCCCTCTGTGGTCCCCGCCGCCCGCAACCATGGCGAAGCCCCTGACCGACCAGGAGAAGCGACGGCAGATCAGCATCCGCGGCATCGTGGGCGTGGAGAACGTGGCGGAGCTGAAGAAGGGCTTCAACCGCCACCTACATTTCACGCTGGTCAAGGACCGCAACGTGGCCACCCCCCGCGACTACTTCTTCGCTCTGGCGCACACGGTGCGCGACCACCTGGTGGGGCGCTGGATCCGCACACAGCAGCACTACTACGACAAGTGTCCCAAGGTACCCGGCGGAGGGCGTTTGTCCTCCCTCCAAACCTGTCCCCTCCTTCGTCCCGAAGTCTAGGCGGGCGGCAGGGCACAGGTCCCACCTCTCCCGCAGCGCTGCACCACCGGCACCTCTGTGCTGTGCGATCCGGAGACCTGCGGGGGGGCGAGAGCTGGGGCCTCCCTCGCCCGTGAACTTTGCAAACTTTACCGAGTGTTTACTCGGCACTTAACTAAGAGGGGGACCGGGAGCCTCCTTTGCAACGACGTGCGAGGCGCGGTTCCAGGCCCCTGACAGTCCTCCCCTGGTAGGGATGGGGGAGGGGGACGACACATACAAAAGCCCCGCCTTGAAGCACGGAGCTTAATGTTTAGGGAAGTGTAGAGTTCTTCTAATAGTGACCCCACCCAGGCCTCAGGGCTGCCCAGCCTAACTGGGCAGTGGAGGCTGAAGTTTCTGAACTTTCTGATTCCTGCAGGACCAGCCAGGCCAAGCCTGGCACTTACCTGCAGATATCCCCGTGGAAATACTCACCTCCCTCCCAGAGGCCTACCCCAGAGATGTGGGTGGGGGACGTTGCCTTTCAGGACCCGCTCTCCTGCCTGCCAAGGGCCAGAGTGCCTTATGTCTGGGGGTGGTGGACTTGCAGAGGGAGCAACACCATCCCATCATGACCAGTCTAAGTAGAGAACAAAACCAGTATGGAGGTTACCGAGGACCCGGTAGAGAGACGACTCTGTCTGTACACAGGAGAGTAAGAGGCAGACTGTGGATGTTTGGGAAGAGGAAGCCAGAAAAGCTGGCTATGGAGTTATGTTGGAAAAGATGAAAGCAGATCCTGGAGGCAAGAGGAAATGCATATACACACTTACTAGGCGTTTTGAATATGTAAAAGCACCGAGAAAAGTTATCTCTACTGTTTGTGCCTGAGAACTGTGGGAATTTCTAAGACAGAGGAATAAACTCCCTGTGGTTGTAAGACGCTTTCAAAGGGGGAAGTCACTCTTTCCCCCAGGAGTCTAAACAGACTGTTCCAAACAGAACAACTGCAAATGTGTATCCTTCCAAATCTAAACATGCGTAGAAAACACTTTGAGTCTATATTGCATGCATAGAAAACACTTTGAGTCTATATTGCATGCATAGAAAACACTTTGAGTCTATATTCATCCACTGTATCTTTTTTATTGGTACAACATGCTTCCCTTGCATTAAATTTTTTTAGGACTGGTACAGGACTTGCCTGGGTTGGAGCCATAGTGCAGAAACACACACACACACACACACACACACACACACACACACACACACAGTAGCATTCAGCATCATAGCACAGAGAGTTTTGTCCCTGCTAACCTTCCTGGTTCTTCAGCTAGTCTCTCTCCTGACTCTTCTTTCCTATGAGAGCACAGAGCAGGCAAGAGGTTACACTAGAATACACTGCAGGACAGCAGTGAACATATTGCATAACTCTTCTTAGAAGAGCTTGGAAGTTCTTAAAAATTCAGTCCACGCAGGTTCATGGTGCTTCCTCCATGGTGGTCTCTGTGGAAGCAGGATGGCTGCAGTCTCAGAGAGTATTTGGGTAAAACCAGGAGGCGTGCCCAAGCTCCTTCGCCTCCATAGCCTCACTCCCAGGTGTGCCCACAAGTTGCCAAGTTCAGTTCTCTAACCCCAGCCCTGGTGTAAATGCCAAAGGTTTAAGCACACTGAAGCCTCTTCCGGTCCCTTAAACTCTGCTTGCAGAAACTCAGATCACACCGGGCGGTGCTGGCGCTCGCCTTTAATCCCAGCACTCAGGAGGCAGTGCCAGGCGGATCTCTGTGAGTTCGAGGCCAGCCTGGTCTGCAGAGAGAGATCCAGGACAGGTACCAAAACTACATGGAGAAGCCCTGTCTAGAAACAAAACAAAACAAAACAAACAAAAAACCCAGAAAAACAAACAAAATAAGAAACTCAAATCACATTCCTCACAGTCCTGACCTGCCCTCTTTTTTAATTTTGTGACTCCTGGTCACTGTCATTGCAGTCGAGGATGTGTTCAGCTGAGCATCCCAGCTGACTGTTAACATATCCTGACTGTTAAGGTTGGCTCCAGGCCCTGACATAGTGCTGACACGCTTCACTGCCCTCTTCTTCCGGTGAACCTGCCCCTCCGTCTCATCTGCCATTACCTGTCAGTACCGATCTTCCTCCACGACTCTCCCACTTCACCATTTCCCTGTTGGGCTCTCGGCTCCCCCTCCACCCTCCCCCTGAAGCACCTTCCCAGCAACAGTCTCCAGGGACCAATCCTGCCTGCCCAGCAAGTCTCAGATTTGTTGTCACATGTTTCAAGTACCTGACAGGATACCCAGACAGAAGCACCCAGGTCCTCCGGTGAGGGCTGGGAACAACTTGAAAACCGTTTTTAAATATTGATATTGTTATACAGTCTTTATTCTGTCTTTCCAAACTTTTTGTAACTGGTTTCGTATAATGTCGATACAATGTTAGGAGTGGTTTATGCATGTAATTTACAAGGCAAATGAAGATAGTTAAATATTTTGTCATGAGGAATGTGTAATAAATGTCTATAGGACATTAAGGGAGCAAAGGTCTATTTTTCAAGGTATTACATAGTCTCAAATATAAGGAACAGTTTACCTCAAAACATATCACTTATCAGAAAAATAGGAAATGCAGGGTGGTGTTGGTGCACGCATTTAATCCCAGCACTTGGGAGGCAGAAGGCAGGCTGATCTCTGTGAGTTCGAGGCCAGCCTGAGCTACAGAGTGAGTTCCAGGACAGCCAAGGCTGTTACACTATAAAGCTCTATCAAAAAAAAAAAAAAAAAAGCCAAAAGAAAAATAGGAAATCATCTATAGTCCCTGCCCTTAAAAAGTCTGTCATCTGTAAAGAAGCTTTGAGCAAACCTATTTAGAAGAGCAGGAAATATCTTAAATATCCCTAAGATGTTATTCATGCTAATGGATCTTAAGTAACTGCTGCTTTGGCCTTAAAAGGAAGGTCAAGAAACTTAGCACAAATGCAATAATTCCAGGGTGTGACTTCCCAGTTGCAAGACTGGGGTATGGATGTGCCTACAAATGAGGTTTGTATGGATCACTGAAACAGGAAAACAGGCTTTGTTCATGAGAGAGAGAATGAAAATACACACATGAAGGCTGGAAGGAGCTGAGCTAATGCCATCTGTGGCTTGATGTGCTGTTCCCTGTGGCCTCTTGCACAGAATCCCCAGCCTTGGATAAGAGGAGGGCTTTGACCTTTTGGGGCCTAAGTGTGCCCCAGAAAGATGCCTTTCACTAGCATGCATAGGCATCTATCTGATAGGCTGGCAAGGACCCAGAAATCTCCCCCATAAACATTCAAAGACGCTGGATAAAAATGCTGTGTTCTGGACAACAATAACGTTGACTGTGTTTGTGAAGGTTGTTTCATAAAATGAAAGTGAGAAAGAGTGAAATTTCTAAGTTGATGTAATAGTGATTTGTTACATGAACTCTGTCATCATTGTCACCATTATTATTATTGTTGATTTATTGGGTTGCCCAAATACTTTTATTTTTGGTTCTTCTTATCCCGTGGAGATGGGGAGTACCTAAAATTAGAAGTGACTTGTACAGACTCTTACTGTTTTGTCCTGCGTCCTTTGGAGAACAGGGTAGCTGACACAGAGGCCAAGTGTCCTGACAGAGGGCGCTGCCCTCACTCCATCATCCATTCCTTTAAATTTGCAGTCTATGCTTGCGTTCAAAACGGTTTGGGGCAGGTCTGAACTTTGCACCTCTCCCTTCTGACTCTGCTCATATTTACCTGGCTTTTCCCATGCCAAAGGCAAATAATTTCTAAGTCCATAGGGAACTTCACCATCTCATCAAACGCAAACGCTAATAAGCCTTGGGGAGTCTTCTTGCTAGATCTGCTACATAGACTTCCTAGGGCAGTCTTTGTTCTAAAGACCAGTAGCCAGTGAAGGAGGACTATCCTCTAGCCACAGAGGATGTGGGAGCTAGTCTGTGTGTTTCTTAGATGACAAGGGCAAAACCAGCCCACCTGACCCTGGAAGTGAGAGGTAATGATGAAAGGCAGTCCAGGCCAACTTGTTTGTCTAAAACATGTTTTATTCATGGAATGAACAGGGGAAACAAAACAAAACAAAACATTGAATCCAACTGGTTTCTTTCTTCCTGAGGATAGAAGATACCAAGCTGCTTTGCCAAAAATAGAGTCTAGTACGGTTTCCTCATGCTGGCAGTGGGGGACACTGTCATGCATCCCATCAGGTGACTACAGGAGTCTCACCTGAGCCTGAGTTACAGGATCCCAAGAGCTGGTGGTCTTCTCTTGGTGGCCTTATGTGGATTTGCATTTCTATGTGTCTTGACAAGCATGTTTGACCTCATAGAAGGGTGATGGCCTTTCCTCTCTTTATTTCAGAGGGTTTATTACCTCTCTCTGGAATTTTACATGGGCCGAACATTACAGAACACCATGGTCAACCTTGGCTTACAAAACGCCTGTGACGAGGCCATCTACCAGGTATGCTGATCTCTTGTTTCTCACAACTTCTTTCTCTACATTTCAGGTTCACTTTAACACACACACACACACACACACACACACACACACACACACACACACATTCTCACGACAAGTTGCTTCTTTGAATAGGGCTATTATGAACAATGAGAAATAAACACAAGTTGGAGACCAGAGGCCTAGGTGGTGGTGGCGCACGCCTTTAATCCCAGCACAAGGGAGGCAGGAACAGGTGGATCTCTCAGTGCAAGGCCAGCCTGGTCTACAGGATGGAGGGAAAAGGAAAATTAGAGAATGAGTTATCAGACATGAGGATTTTATTTGCAATCAAAGTCTTGCATAATTTTTCTGAAACAAATCACATTTTTAAAATGAACCTTTTAAAAGTTTAGGGGTTGGGGATTTAGCTCAGTGGTAGAGCGCTTGCCTAGCAGGCACAAGGCCCTGGGTTCGGTCCTCAGCTCTGGGAAAACAAAAAAGAATAAACAGAAAAAAACAATAAATGACAACTATCAACACACTTTAAGCCGGCGGTGGCAGCACACGCCTTTAATCCCAGCACTCGGGAGGCTGAACCAGGTGGATCTCTGTGAGTTCCAGGCCAGCCTGGGCTACCAAGTGAGTTCCAGGAAAGGTGCAAAGCTACACAGAGAAACCCTGTCTCGAAAAACCAAAAAAAAAAAAAAGTTTTCATTATGAGAATTACCAGCCTTGCATTAGGCTCCTGTCTACCTTTTAGGAAATGATCAAAGCTTGACAGATATTCATATATCGGACAATGTAAACAAGGTAAGCTTTTGAAAATCCATTGTCATGTTTCTCTCTTGTCTGATGAGATGTGGAACACACTTTCCTCTTAAGGCAATCCTAACTTGCTCATTTGTTTATATGGACACATGCAGCCCCTCCCACAGGTGTCCCTCCACCAAAAACCCTTCTGATGTGACTGAAAGGAGGAGCGTGTATTTACAAAGACAAGTCTAAATGACACATGGGTCAGAATACTCCTTTTCCCAGGGCTGGCATGGTCCCTAGTGTGGCCTGCTACTTATCACTCAGGGCTAGCATCCATCATGTGGGTTAGGTAGAGCACTTCCTGGCAAAGAACCTCTTCAGCTCTCCTCCACTTCCTCTTATTGACTTCCCCTAATACTAGCAAAAACAATTGCATACCTTCCTTGGCGTTGCATGTACACATGACCTGCTTCTGTATGGTCAAGGTTTAGAGTTTCTTCCCAGTTTTCCACTTTGCAACTTTTCAAAATCATGAGTGCTAGTTAGCATGCACCATTGGCTGCATAAAGATCCAGCAATCCCTGGTAACCAGGGAGCAAATTCAAAAGCCCCTTCCTTGTGAAATGATGCAGAGCCGTGTTTTGAGTTCCTGTGAGAACTAGTTATCAACACTTACATAAGGAAGTAATGGGTTAGAAGGGTAAGGGCCCTGAAAAGTGGCTCAGAGAAAATGGGGGCATCACTTTAGGCAGTTCCCTCTTATGCATATGTGTTCAATATTAAAATTAATTTCCCATGAAAAGCTATCCAAGGTCAAGGTGCCTGCAGCCAAGCCTGGTGACCTGAGTTCAAGCCCTGAGATCTTCATGGTGGAAGAATAGCATTGACTCAAAGTTGTCCTCTGTCCTACACAAGCGCGTGGGGAGAGGAAGGGGAGGAGAGGAGAGGGGTGGGGTATGTGACTTTCAGATAAGGACACCGCTGTTTCGCAGCAGACTACGCTTTAGTCAGGCTGGGTGAGTTTATCGTGTAGTCCACAGGAAACAGGCCACTGGGTTTTGGAGAACATCAGTTTCCTCATAAAATAAGTGGTGTAAGCATACTCTGTGCTGCAGGACTCTCTCTGATGGGACCCAGTGTTAGTGGCTTTGGGAGTGTGATCCCCAGCACTTTGGAGAAGGGAGCTAGCAACTGTCCCCAAGTTAGAGACAGATGGCTGTCCCATTGAGCCATCTCACTGACTGCATATTTTTTTTTTAAGCAATAATGGCTAACATATGACATATCTACCCAAAACTAATGCTATTGTTTTGTTTATACAATATCATTTGACTCCCAACCCTAAATTAGGTATGTACTTTAATTCTTTACATTTTTTTCTTTTATGGTTTTTTGAGACAGGGTTTCTCTGTGTAGCCCTGGCTGTCCTGGATCTCACTCTGTAGACCAGGCTGGCCTCGAACTCACAGACATCTGCCTGCCTCTGGCTCCCAAATGCTGGGATTAAAGGCGTGTGCCACCACCGCCCAGCAATCCTCCACATAGTGGGATTTAGCAACCTAGCTAAGGGTCAATAACAAGAAGCGCCATGGTCCACAGTGGACATCTAGGATTCATGCTTCTCTGTGCCTGGCTATTCCATCTTGAACTACTGGCACTGGCAGTTGCCAGCTTCTGCAGTCAATATGCCAGAACAAACATCAAGCCAACCGGCGCCAGATCCAGTACAGATCACCCTGGCCAGTACTTTAGGAAATGGCTATTGTCTCTGCAATGGCCTGCATGTGTATCCGAGTCCAATATTGTTCTCCTTTCTCCTCAGCTTGGATTGGACATGGAGGAGTTAGAAGAAATCGAAGAAGATGCTGGGCTCGGCAACGGTGGTCTAGGGCGGCTTGCTGGTAAGTGACAGCCGGAATGGGTTACACTGTCTGGGTGATCCGTGCCTTCCCGGGTGCCATACACAGCCATGCTTAGAAGAGCCAGCTAGCTTCTTAGAGGAAGGAGAAAGCACAACTCCTCTGTGGATGTATTTGGTCTTGACTTCCCACTGTGGGCTGACCAACTCCACAGATAAGAGAGAACCTGAAGAAAAGAGATGTTGCTTAAAGCCTTTTCAGACATTGCTTCAACCCAAGAGCTAACCAGATCCTTCCTGTTCACTGAAGGGTTTCCAAAGTCACCCATTTACTTCACTGCTATTTGTTCAAGGCTGGTCAATTCCCATAAATTCTAAGTCTCGCCTTCCACGCTACAGTTTTCTGTTTTGATTGGCTGGCAGATGGTGATGTCATTAATATACCTCTTTTCCTAGGCATACAAACTGAGTTCTTTGCCTTATTTGAGGAATGGCTTTTCAGCAAACAGAGAAGAAAATATTTAAAATATAACACTAGCTCCACTTGCTGCAACAAAATATCCAGCAGTTTAAGGAAAGGGAGGGTTTAGTTTTGCTCAGAGTTCCAAGGCACAGTGGGGAAGTCTGCTAACAGGCGCCTGAGGCAGCTGGTCACATGTGCCTGCATCAGGAAGCAGAAGGAAGTCAATGTTCATGCTCAGCCAGCTTTTTTCCTGTTTATACAGTTCAGGGTCCCAGACCATGGAATGGTGCCCACACACACACAACACACACACACACACACACACACACACACACACACACACACACACACACCACATTCGGGGTAGTATTACTCACCTCATCTAATGAAGATAATCCCACACAGGCATACCCAGAGATTTGTGTCTTGAGCTGTTCTAGATCCTGGTTGACCTGATACTATGCATCATACCCTCAAGCATTTCCACTCCTCGGGAGAGTTTCTCCCAAGCAAACAACAAATGCAATGTGTGCACAAGAAGGCAGGCAAAACAGCAGGAAAACATTGTTACAGTGCGGCGCTGAAAGTCGCCTACCCGTGTAGACAGACTTACCTGGTTGATGAACTTGCCTCGTAAATCACCACGCTCAAAGCAAAGCAAGTTCCATTAAAACCCACACAGAGCAGTGCCATCTATATTCTTGAAAAACTGAATCGTATTTGAGTGATGTATAGAGAGAGACACAGGGGAGGGTTTGGATTCAAATACTAAGTTGAGTTTAAATGTTAAATGTACCTGATGACTCCCAGAGAGGAGCATAGGTTGAAAGGAGGCAATCAGAGGGGATGCTGCCATAGTTCTCTTTTGGTTTTTCGAGACAGGTGTAGCTTTGCTCCTTTCCTGGAACTCACTCTGTAGCCCAGGCTGGCCTGGAACTCACAGAGATCCGCCTGCATCTGCCTCCCGAGTGCTGGGATTAAAGGCGTGAGCCACCACCGCCCGGCACCATCATATTTCTTTAAAGTCTCTTAGTTTTCATGTTGTGGGGACCTTCCAGTATTCCTGGCAGTGTGCTGCAGTGTGGCCACTAGGAGTAAAATACAGAAAAGTTCTTCAGGTAGGCTGTTTGCCATCATCCTGTGAAGTTACTCATCTGAGGATTTCCCAGGCTTCCCTGGGCCATAGGCAGGGTGACAGCTCTAGTGGAAAGCCTATCTAAGAATAGGAATTGGTCTGCTTTGCTTCTACATGAAACCCAAGCTCTTCCATATCGGCTACTAGCGCTGTTCACTCTGCTCTGGACCTGCCATTAATGGCCTTGCTCCTTTGTAGTAGAATATTTTAAGGTGTTACTTTTGTTCATGTTGCATTTGTTTAACTCTGTGAAGCTGTGTTACTCCGCCTGTCTAAAACACCTGATGGTCTAATTAAAAAAAAAAAAAAAAACTGAACAGCCAATAGCAAGGCAGGAGAAAGGGTAGGTGGGGCTGGCAGGCAGAGAGAATAAATAGAAGGAGAGAGATGGAGGAGTGAAGAGATCTAGAAGGAGCCAGAGAAGGGGAGGGCATCAGGGGCCAGCCACCCAGCTACACAACCAGCAAGCCACGGAGTAAGAGTAAGATTTATGGAAGTAAGAGAACAGGAAAAGCCAAAGGCAAAAGGTAGATGGGATAACTTAAGATAAGGAAAGCTGGCTAGAAACTAAGCCGAGCTGAGCATTCATAAGTAAGAAGAAGCCTCTGTGTGTGTGATTTATTTGGGAGCTGGGTGTTGGGTCCCCCAAAAGAGCAAAAGAGCCAAAACAAACAACCGCAACTCTCCTTTGCTATTTGGGAAGGCCAGAAACCAGAGCAGCAAGCAAGGCCGAGTAATTCTCCAATGTCCTAGTCTCTTCCCTGACTGTGAAAGTCAGAACCCCTGCTCAAGCTCTAAGGATGAACTCGTCAGGACCTAGGGAATGCCAGAACAGCCACGGGTCAGACAAAGTAGGGACTGGTCATGTCAGGCTTGCTCTGGGCTTAGTGCTTTGTGTTGATGGCTCTGTCTTAGAGTTAGGCTATGAACCTAATGCAGACCCTTACGGTGTGAGTTGTAGCCTTCCAGCTTGAATTCCTACTGTACGTTTCCTCATTCCGTGACAGCTCAAATTCCCAAGAGGGACAGTCAGATTAATGTAAGCCTTTGGATTGTATTGTACCCAAGCACTAGATAGGTCCCTTCTCTGCCTGCTGATTGGCTCTTCTAGCTCAGATGCTCTGTCATCAGGTAACAGACAATCTAATAAGAAAATCTTACATCAGCAATGGCATGGTGGTCACAGAGCAAGAGCCCCAGACGTTAGGGCTGATTTACTTATCAGCTCTATTGTACCAGGACTCTGGGTCTCTAGAGTTCTCCCCCACCCCTCTCCTCCCCTCACAAAGCAAAAGACCAAAACAGCAAGGGAAATCTTGCACTGAAGCCTGCTACAGTCAGAAGAATTCCTAGTTCTCTGGGTGGATTGGATGTCGTTGCTGCCAAGGCTAATGCCAAGGCTGTCACTAATGAAGGAAACAGATTTACTAGAAATGGTTAAAAGGCTTCAATCAGTGAAGCAGGATCCACTTCCTGGTCCATATAATCCCCTTCCTGGAACATAGAGTCGTGAGTGTCCCTGGAGCAATGGAGTCTGTCAGTCAGTTGGGTGCTATGACTGAACAGGTCTCACCTACGTCTCTGTTTCTTGGGGATAACAGTTCAGCAGACAGTCATAGAGACAGCTTCCCTTAGAAGAGCAACTGTGGGTGACAGCAGTCAGCCCACCCAATGTAGGCAGCTTCCATATTTCTTCTAAAACAATGCTAGTATGTGTGCAGTGGTTACTCAGGATGGTGAGGAAGGATGTGATTGATACCTATTCTTTTTAAAACATTTTTACATTTTCTAACTTCTCTATGATATTAATTCTTTAATTAGAAAGGGTTATTTTTATTTTTTATTTTAAATATATTTATTTATTAAAATTTTTTTCATTTTACATACCAACCCCAGATCCCCCTCCCTCCCCTTCTCCCGCCTGCTCACCTCCCTCCCACTCTACCCCCATCCACTCCTCAGAGTGGGTAAGGCCTTCCATGGTAGTCAACAAAGTCTGGCATACCAAGTTGAAGGAAAGCCTAGCCTCTCCCCATTGTATCAAGGCTGAGCAAGGTATCCCACCACAGTGAATGGGCTCCAAAAAGCCAGTTCATGCACCTGGGATAAGTTCTGGTCCTACTGCCAGGGACCCCACAAACAGATCAAGCCACACAACTGTCACCCACATTCAGCGGGCCTAGTTCAGTCCCATGCAGGTTCCCGGGCTGTCAGTCTAGAGTCAGTGAGCTCCAGCTAGCACCGCCCAGCTGTCTCTGTGAGTTTCCCCATCATGATCTTGACCCTCCTCTTCTTCTTCTATTTTAAAACCCAGTAAATTCCATGCATATGCTCAAATGGGAAGGTTTCCTGTAGAAACCTTCATGTTTTTAAAAGAAAGGGTTGACATTCATGCTAAGCTTGCTGATTTCATCTTTTTGTTCACATGGTCGAATTCAGCCTGCTTCCTGGACTCCATGGCAACCCTGGGACTTGCAGCCTATGGCTATGGCATCCGCTATGAATATGGAATCTTCAATCAGAAGATCCGGGACGGATGGCAGGTATGCAAACCACCTTTTAGGGTGCTGTCACCTGATTCCTCAGGAGCTCGCTCTCTGTGCTCTGACTGACGTGCAGTGTGCCTTTCCTATAGCACACCACTGGTTTCTCTGGCATTCGGCTGACGACAGTGGATAAGTTGCCTGAGCTGAGAGCCTGTCGGTGCCGTTCACCCCAGATCCAGGAAACCTGGCACAGTGCCTGGCTCTCACTAGCTGGCTCATGTCCCATTCTTAACCTCTTTAACTCTCAACTGTGCTGTCTACCAAAGGAGAACAATCGCTCTATATATGCCTCTTGTGTGATGGATAAGAAAAGTAGTCTTCAGGGCAGCAGAGATGGCTCAGCGGTTAAGAGCACTGGCTGTTCTTCCAGAGGACTGGGGTTCAATTCCCAGCACACACATGGCGGCTCACACGTGTTACTGTCTGTAACTCCTGTTAAAGAGGATCTGACACCCTTACCCAGAGTATATACAGGCAAAATAGCAGTGCACATTAAATAAATAAATAAACAAATAAATGTTAAAAAAAAAAAAAAACAAAAGAAAGAAAATTGATCTTCAATAAATCACCCGTGAGGCTCTGCCTATAAGCAAATGCTCACTGAGTTGGAGTGACTGCCATCGTTCCTGGGGGCAGGGTAGGGTGTTGGGCTTTGCTGCATTGAGAGCGAGGCCTTACAGGAGACTCTGAAAAATTTACCACGGAGCCCGCCCTGACCGTGGATGGCTTACATGTGCAACATTCCATCCCCAAGCTTACAGAAACACAAAAGAAGGCTTGTAGTTCAAAACTGTGGTCTCGCCAGCAGCCTCCCTGGGAGGAAGTACATAGCCAGTTTGCAGCATAGAAAAGAGTAGTTTCCCCAGATCATACTGTTGGTCAACAGCGGTCAGTGTCTGCAGATTTCTGGGTCCTCATTCAGTATTCTTGTGTACATGTGAGTCTTGCCCTCCTGCGTATGACTGTCTTATAAGATAACATGAGCAGAACGTCCTTTTATGTAATAAGATTAGGGAATCTTGTTGGCTGTTAATAAACCTGACACATATTTAATACTCTGCTCTATATCAGTGTGCATAAATCCACCCAGAGGACTGTGGCTATACCGTTTTAGAGCTCAGGTATTGGTTCTTTCATCCCTCATAGCTTTTTGAATCTTCGGTCAAGACCTCTGTGGAGTTTCCCCTGATCTTCAGTATAGACTGTGCCCACTTCCTTTCTGTGTTTCACATACACACCATTGATAAAAATATATAAACTGCATTTCCAAAAAGCTGAGCTCTGTAAGCATGCCAACACTTAGGGGTCTAACAGCAGAGAGTTCATGGGTTGGGCAGGGCTGGGTAGGGAAATGGAGCAGATTTATCGAGGGTAAGTAAGGTCGGGGACCTGAGGTCTGCTTTCCCCTCCCCCAGTACTTATCACCAAGGAAGGAAGGAACTAAAAGATTGGGTGTGAACACTGGGTGGAAAACAAAGTTTAGGAAGGAGGCTACTGGAAACGGACTCTGAAAGACATGTAAGCTGTAAGCAAAATTCCAAATTTGACTAAGGACAAGTATGGTCTATTTTTTTTTAAAGATTTATTTATTTATTAATTAATTTATTTATTTATTTATTTATTTATCTATTTATTATGTATGCAGCATGTATGACTAAAGGCCATTGCACCAGATCTCATTACAGATGGTTGTGAGCCACCATGTGGTTGCTGGGAATTGAACTCGGGACCTCTGGAAGAGCAATCAGTGCTCTTAACCTCTGAGCCATCTCTCCAGCCCATGTGTGGTCTATTTTTACCTAGCTCTAAGTAAATAAAAGTTGTGAGCCAACATGGACTGGAAGAACTCAGACACTAATTCCTTCTTGAGATCTAATTTCCTCTCCTCCTAGAAAGCACGCCACCTTGATCATGTGACCTCCCTCTGAGTCTCAGTCTTCACCATCCCAGTGGATGCCGACTTCACAGAGTTACTCTGAGGACATGCAGAGGGCACACAAACAGGCTCTTGGGAACAGGAGAATCGCCCCATAAAAGTGGGGTGCTCTGAGATAAATCGTGAATCTAACCATCGCTGCTGCATGCTTGGGTGGTTTTATTAAAATAGAAAATCATTCATGTTGTTTGGGGAGAAAAGGAATCTGGACGGACTACAACTGTCCAGGCGAGGCCAGGAGAGAAAGTACTTCAGGAGGGAAGGAAAATGCCTCAGGCGCAGGAGATGTGGCTGGGGGTTAAGATTAACTCTTGATGGTCTTGCAGAGGAGCCAGGGTCCATTCATGTGGATGCTTACAGCCACCTGCAACTCCTGTTCCAAGGGATCTTACTCCTTCTCCAGGCTTCCACGGGCTCCTGTATGCATCACACAGACACACACATGTAATAAGTAAATAAATAAACAAATCTTAATAAAAAAAAAAAAAAGGAAAGGAAAGAGCATATACCAAAGCTTCAACATTGATTACCTTTGGAACATGGGGTCTCAGGGAGTGTTTATTATCTTCCATTTTTTCCTCTACATGTCTCATATTCCATAGGAGGTGTGTGCTTTATAAATATGAAAAGCTGTGGAATTTCTTTTCCCAGTGAAGTAACTGGAGTTCCTCGCTTCTCACTGGGCTTCACAGGGGTTTTTCAGTATGGCCTGCATTTCAACACCACCTCACCAAAAGATTCATGCATTCATCCTCTGCCCTGGAAAGTAGACTATGTGGTACTCACTGAGTCCCAGGCTGTTTAAGACTTTCTTCTCTTAGGTTTCTGTTTTGGTTTGGTTTTGATTTTTCAAGACAGGGTTTCTCTGTGCAGCTCTGGCTGTCCTGGAACTCACTCTGTAGAGCAGGTTGGACTCAAACTCACAGAGATCCGCCTGCCTCTGCCTCCCAAGTGCTGGGATTAAAGGCGTGCGCCACCATCACTTGGTTCAACCTTATTTTTTGAGACAGGATCTCAGTGAACCTGGAGCTCAGTGATTTGGCCAGTTTGGCTGAATAGCCAATCCTGGATCCATGTCTCCATACCCCTCCACACAGTGCTGGGGTTACAGATGTTCACCACATGCTTGGCTTATACGCCGATGCCGGGGATCCCAACCAAGGTTCTCAAGCTTGCCTAGCATGTGCTTTACCGGGAAGATTCTCATCAGCTGGAAAACTTCACAAATGATGGATAGTGTTTGCTTAATTGGTTAGTTAAACACACCTTCTTAATACAGTGGTGTTATTGTTTTAGTCTTCTTAATTGCTTATTACAAACCAAAATTAATTTGATATCCCAAACACCCTAAAGAGAACTCTGGTTTTAAATTTTTTGTAAGAAACAGTTTGTTACAGATTAACATACAAACCTGTGGAAAGTTGAAATTGTCAATAAAATCAATTCCTTACCTTTTAGTGTAGGGCATCTTCAAAATGAGTCATAATGGATAGTTTGTTACCAAGTCAAAGTTCCATAAGGATTAAGGCGAGCAAAGACTATAAGATTCCCTGTACCTGAACTGGAAAGAGCTTTAGTAAGACAGTGGTCTCTAAGAAGCACTTCTTGGCTCGTTTTGTACATTCCAGACACCAGGATCTTGACTGAAAACTTCATGTTGGACCATGTGGTCCAGAAACTCAATGGGTAGGTAGCCTTCCTAGAAGACCTCTCCAGATGTGAAGACAGGGGCTTTGAATCTTAGAACTGAAAGCTATCTTAGCTCTATCATCTTCCTTCTGTGTGACCTCCAGCTGTCATGTTTCCTCATCTCTGCAAAGATGGAAATCATAGTGCTTTGTGATTTGTGAGAATCAAATACAAGAACACACACAAGGAGCATTGTTGTGAGCATTGCCGTTGTCTTAGGATGTAAGACAGTAACAAAGACGAGATGAGGCTGGAAGACCCAGTGTACTTCCTTTCCAAAGCAGGACTCCTGAGTGTCTGTACAAGATATTTGTGTTGTGGTGTAACTGAAGGGCTAGACCATGTCTCCTGAACAGTGAATTCTAAGCCATGTCCGTTTTCAGGTAGAAGAGGCAGATGATTGGCTCCGACATGGGAACCCTTGGGAGAAGGCTCGCCCTGAGTTCATGCTGCCTGTGCACTTCTATGGAAGAGTAGAGCACACCCAGACCGGAACTAAGTGGGTCGACACCCAGGTAAGCAGGTGTTCTCGGGACACGCGTTGCCGGTAAGCAGGTGTTCTCGGGACATGCGTTGCCGCACAGTGGGCACTACATTGAGCACACAGTGTGTGGCACCACACATATCAAGAATGAAGGGTCAGCCAGGCATGGTGGCGCACACCTTTAATCCTAGCTTTCGGGAGGAAGAGCCAGATGGATTTCTATGAGTTTGAGGCCAGCCTGAACTACAGTGTTCCAGAATAGCCAGGGCTATGTAGAGAAATCATGTTTCAACCACCACCACCACCCCAAAAAAGAAAGAAAAAGAATGATGTCTTGTGCATCAAATAGTAGAGTGAAATTGTATAAATAAGCATGCTTTTCCTCTTCATGCTGCGGTTCCTTTAGGAGATAAGGGCACTAAGGCCAAGAGGAAAGTGACTTCCCCAAGGTTAACTGATTTACCAGGGTCATTTTGCAATCAGATATTAATCAGCTCAAGAGTACTTCGCCGATTAGCTCTCTGGATGTTTAGTTTCTCTGGTTTTATAAATATTGTTGATACCAAAGTAGGATAATTTTAAATGCTTTTGCTCAGCCCGTCACTGGACATTTCAGTACCGTAGTTTTCAAAAGATGGCCCAGGCTTCTGCTCATGGCACAGTCAGTGTATGGTGCTGGATCTGTGATCCGTCATCACCCCTAAAAAAGTGATGCTTCTGTTTCTTCAAGGGCATTTCCTCCAGAACAGGTCTTTTCCCACCAATCAGTTTGCATACAGCCCTGTCACGGAATCATATCGAGTCCTTTGGCATCGACGATTCTGTGTCGTCATGTTTTCTGGTGAATGACCCTATTCTCCACTGGGTTGCCTTTTCCAATCAGCACAGCTTCATTTGGTTTATTTGCTTAATAAAAATGGTCTCAGCTGGTGTTTATTTTAGTCATTCCTCAGAACCAACTGACATAATGCCCTTACATGTGAAATGTCTTAGCCTGTTTCAGCATGCCTGGCTTTACAGCTGGTTTCTTTTTTAACTACTGGTTTATTTTGCTAATCTTTAGAGCAATATTCAAAGTTCAGAAAAATAAGACTTAAAAAAATGTTTCCTATCTGAATGTGAACTTACATGGCGCATCAAGGGACAGGTAAGGAACTAACACATAAAATGACATAGGGTGTAGACTAGCACATTGACATAAAGGTAGTTCCTGCTTTGTTAATTTTGTTTTTCATGTCTGGCCACAGTCTAAGCTGCACTTGGTCACAAATGCTGTTGTGTGAACTATAAACAGACCAATGAATTCACTCTAAGAAATCGCACGCTTGCTTGGTATTAAACTAGTATGTAGTGTAGAGTTTGGTACCCACGACTTCGTTAGCTTCTGGTCTATGAAGAACTATACAGCTTACACAATCACTCCCAGAAGTGTTCTATTTGTGCTGGGGGGCCTGGTGCTGAGCCAGTGTGTTTTCACAAAACACTTTTGGCTATTTTCATGGTGAATCCAGAAATTCAATTACAAAGCACTTGTCTCTATGTTTAGAGAAGCAAGGTTGTGGGCCAGAGATGATATACATGAGCTGGCCAAAGCCCTGCAGGACTTTATGGGTGAGAGAGTCATCGCCTGGATCAGCCCCACATCTGTAGCTGGTGAGGTCAGCTAGCATGAGGCCAGACACGCTCTGAGCATGCAGGAAATGACTTCCAACAAGCAGAGCCCTGTGTTTGCTATTGTGTAATTCAGACCCACAGGGAAGCGGATACCAGAGGGAATTAGCTGGGCTAGTGATGTGTGGGAGCAAAGCTAGGAAAGATGAAGAAGGGAAGCAGCAGGAAGAAGTGGGAGGTCTTCAGGGTACAGGGGCCCACCTATGAAGGAGAAGCAGAAGGAAGAGTTCTCACAAAGGTGTTAGGCTGCAGCACTGCTCTGAGCAAGTGGTCGTGCTGAGGGATTAGGGTATACCTGTTTGGAAATGCAGTAGTGTTTCAAACATGTTGGCGCATCCTGGAGATGACATACAGCCTTGGGGTGAACTATGAGGGGACAAGTTCTCTTGGAAGCCCCTGGAAGGAGATCCAAGCTGGGTGTTCCTTGGACTGCCTCGGTAATGCTGGGAAGGAGCAGAGAAGGGCAAGGCTTGTCTAAACCCAGAGTCATGCCCAGTCTACAGATGACACCTCCTGATGGGCGACAATGTGCTTTTAAAAAAATCTGCCAAGACCTTTACTTCTTCGTGAAAGACATTCAAGTAAGGGTGCTTTATCGCGTCAAGGGCACAGTGCGTGGGCTAGACCATGTGATGTATCATGTCCTCCCATGCAATCATCCTTGATGAGACAAGGAATGAAAATGGGTCGTTTTTCACGTGAATTTTAAATGGCCTGTGAAACAGTTCACTTCCCCGTCTGTCTGTCTGAATGGCTGTCACAAAGACGGTTCTAGACTTTCCAAAGCTGGCATCTCGAACCCAATTCAGCTAACTTATCATTTGACTTGGTGGATCACTACAGGAGTCACCAAAACAGCTTTTTACAACATCAAAAAAGCTGACTAGCATGACATTTGAAATGCCTCATGTGATGTACCTCCGTCACGTTCCTGTTCATTTGAATTTTAGCATATTCGACATCAGATCATTGAGTGACCTACACACAGAGCCTGCCCTGGCTGGTTCTGCCCTTCATTGGGTCACATTCATGTGCGTTCATTTGCTTATGCACCGTGATTTATTATCTCAAACCCTTTCCTACCACTAATGCCACAGCAGTCCATACCAGTGTTGTAGTAGTTCTTGTTGGGACAGCCAGCCTCCAGATAATGACACAGAGACTTATTAATTATAAAAGCTTGGCCTTTAGCTTGGGCTTTTCCCCAACTAGCTCTTAAACCTTAAATTAACCTGTTTCTATTCATCTATGTTCTGCATGTGGCTCTTACACTGCATTCATTTTGTATGTCCAACTCCCTCCATGTCTTACTGGCCTAGATTCATCCCCGAGTTCCTCTTTCTCCCGGAAGTCCCACCTAACCTCTTGCCTAGCTATTGGCCATTCAGCTCTTTAGTAAACCAATCAGAAAGTGCTTCGGTAAAGAGACATCGTCACAGTGTAGGCAAAGATTATCCCACAACACAGTGTCCCTCCTTCGGGGCAAGGAGCACATGGGAATTCAGGGTAGAAATATTATGAGAGACCAGCAGTACCATGACCTCCAAAACTCCCTTTGGTCCTGAGACACACCTCTTGGTTCTCTAACTTACACAATTTGAGTACAAGATGCAGTCAGGAATAGAGAGTGCCATTGCAGCCCCCAGGCATTGCCCAGCTTCTTTCTCCAAACCTGAGAAACTGTGCAACTGCTGGTGTTGAATCCCACAGGTGGTCCTGGCTCTGCCTTACGACACCCCCGTGCCTGGATACATGAACAACACTGTGAACACTATGCGCCTCTGGTCAGCTCGAGCGCCAAATGACTTTAACCTCCAAGACTGTACGTACAGCCTGGTCTCTGCTCTCTTTGTGTGCACTGCCTAAATGATGGCTGGTTTGAGACAAGTTGAGGTTAAGAAAAAAGTCTTGAGTTCCTGCTCTTTGATCTTCAGTGACTGAGAAGGCTTTCTTTCTCTCTTCTTCTCTTTCTTTCTTTCTTTCTTTCTTTCTTTCTTTCTTTCTCCTTTCTTTCTTTCTTTCTCCTTTCTTTCTTTCTTCCTCCCTCCCTCCCTCCCTTCCTTCCTCTCTCTCTCTGTCTCTCTCTGTCTCTCTCTGTCTCTCTCTGTCTCTCTGTCTCTCTGTCTCTCTCTTTCTTTCTTAAGACAGGGTGTTACTAAGTAGCCTTGGCTGGTTTGAAACTCGCTCTGTAGATCAGGCTGGTGCTTGAACTCACAGAGATCTGCCTGCCTCTGCTTCCTGAGTGCTGGGGTTAAAAGCATGCACCGCCATGCCTGGCTAAACTGTTTTTGTTGTTGTTGTTGTTGTTGTTTGTTTATTTGTTTTATTTTGTTTTTTTTTCTGTGAGTATGAAAGACATTTTTTAAAGCCAAACTTCAATCTGACCTTGAACTCTCCTGGGAAGGCTAGTGTTAAAGTTTATTGAAACCCTGTTAGATTTTTAGAAATCTTAGGAATTGTGCATGGTGGGACATCAGATGAGATCAAGGGACTTGCTCCACCAGTGGCTGGCTTGTCTATTTATGGTTTTTCTACATTCCTTTCAGTTAATGTTGGAGACTACATTCAGGCTGTGCTGGACCGGAACCTGGCCGAGAATATCTCCAGAGTGCTCTACCCCAATGATAATGTGAGTGACGCAGGGCCAGCTTAGACACTTACTTCCCAGAACCTCTCCAGTAACCTGTGAAACACGTGTGCAGAATAAGCTGCACCCCTTCCATCACATTCCCCTCCCAGTCAAGTAAGGAAAACAAACCTGGATATAAAAGATGAACGGAATGCTTAGAGAGCCTGGTTTGTTTGCCAGTAGAAGCTTCACTGGCGACGTTAGAATCGGGGAGACTCCCTTCCTGGTCTCCTCCTGTGCTCACCTGGCTCTTCCTGGCTTTCTGTCCCCAGGCTTGGGGAGGTCATGGTGGTCCTAAGATCAGACCCATGGACTGATGTTTGCCTTTTCTGCCACTAGCTTGGATCCTTGAGTTTTTCCTACATCGGGTATTCCTACTGCTATTTTAAAAGCGGTGTCTGTCTTTCTGTCTGTCTGCGTATGTGCAAGCATGCATGAACCATGACATATATGTGGAGGCCGGAGGATAACTTTGGATATCGGTCTTGCCTTCTGCCTTTTTTGAAATGAGGTGTTTTGTTGGTTTGTTGGTTTTTTTTGTTTCTGTTTTTCCTCTCTAGTTATTGTTTTCCACTGCTCTGTATACTAGGGTAGCCCACGAGCTTCTGGGGTTCTCCTGTCTCTACTCCCATACCTGTCAGAGCACTGGGATTACAGTCCACTCCCAACCCCAGCTTTACAAGCGTGCTGGGGACTTACACTCAGGTCTCCACCTTCTCACCACAGGCGCTTTGCCCACTGAGCCTTCTCACCAGCTCTGGTTTTGTTTGTGAGATGGGTACTCTGACTCATCTCCCATGACCTTACCCAGCAGTGAGGGTCCAGGGGCACTGAAGTGACCACCCTACCGCTCCCACGCCAGTCAAGTGCCCCCAAGAACTCCTGACCCTCTGTGTTTATCTCACAAATCCTGCTTCATCTTTAGGACTCAAATCGAGAATTACTGGACTATCCAGATGTCCAACATACAGTGACTTAAAATTTTTAAAGAAATTGTCCTCGCTTCTATCTCCTCACTACTAAAGACAGAGATTATGTTTACTTAACAATTTCATTGCTAGGACTTGAACAATTCTCTGGATTAAAAGACGTTTGATTTCAACACAAGCAGAGTCATAGTGCTTTTCATTATTTTTACAATATCTTCATTGTAAATTGTACAGTGATATGTGCCTTTAGGAAAAAAATTAAGCTATATAAAATGAAGAAAGTGAAAAAAAAAATTGTAACTCTACCATCTGGAAAGTCTTGTTGTTACTCTTACCCCAGACAAGTTTAATGACTAAATGTAATTTCTCTTACATTTGTCGTACATGTTTGGAAAGACACATTTGGAAAGACCAGTAGCCATCCATTTCCCTGTAGTCAAAATATCGTGAAGTAATAACATGAAGTTATTGCTACTTTATGATTTTTCCATGCCCACAGTTGTTTGACACGCCCCCCCCCTGCAACACACATACTACTAAAAACAAGCATAAGCCTCATGTTCTCATATCCATTCCTCCCATCACAGAAATATGTTTCCCATCCAGCTCTCTCAGTATGAATACCTAGTCTTCACTGGGCTCCTCACTGGGTGCTTGCTGAGAATAAATTCATGTCATCCCCCCACCGTTCAGGGGGGATTGTGCCCACCTCCCAACTGAGGCCAGTGCTTCTAGGTTCCTGTGTCTTTTAGTTCTGGGTTGGCTCGCCATTTCTTGTAGACATTCTTCCAGACCTCCTGGGGACAGGCATTTGTGAGCTGAATCTTCTTGAGACCTTGTGTGTCTCGGGAAGCATTTGCATCCTGACCACACTGGTAGTTTGCCTGGATACGGAACAGACTCTGCTTGTATTGCCTGCCAGTTTTGTTGCTGCTGGAAGGTACAGCATAGTTTTGATCAGGTTAGTTTGTGTCCACAGTCACTTGATTCTGATGGAATCCACAGCAGCTGTCTGTGTTCTGCCGTTTAGTTGGGAGAAGACTCAAGCTTCTCAGCACTCTATCAACTTTCACTCACTGCCCACTCGCCACAGTTGTCCGTAAGAGATCGTTGGCACCCGGCCTTAGCTGTGCCCTTCACTGGAGACTTATCATCTCCTACAAGTCTTGCTTCTGTTTGAGTTGGGAAAGGAAATGGCTCAATGGCAGGATTTCTTGAGGACCAAGGTCAGCTGTCTGTTAGGCAGCTCTCAGATGGAGAGAACTACCGTTCTCTCCATCTGCACCCGTGCATTTCAAGGAGTTAGTGCTGCTGATTTCTGAGCATACCCCCCTCCCAGTGGGAGAGCTCTGATATACAAACCAAAGTACCTCATGGCTCCTCTCCCCCACCAGGCCACAAGTTGGCTACTTGGATCTTCTGACTCGATTTCCACTCCTCTGCCTATTTCTCACCTTCAGAAGGGGTGATGGGGCTGAAGGGGTGGTTCAACAGTTAATGACTGCTCTTACAAAGGATTGGAGTTCTCTTCCTGTCAACCACAGTCAGGTTACACCACCTGTAACTCTAACTCCAGGGAATCTGATGGTCCCCCTCTGGTCTCTGAGGGTACTGCACACACACACACACACACACACACACACACACACACACACACACTTAAATTAAAAACAAAAATAGATCCTTAAAAAAAAAAAACTGTATCAAGTTTATTTAAAAACAAAACCAAAGTGTTACTGTTGTCTCTCCCAGCCTCTTTATCTTGTATCTGAACACCCTCCCAAGAGCTCTTGCCTGTCACTTGAACAGGTTTTCAGGGAAGTAGAAGTTGATATTTCTTCATTCCCCGTGCCTCCTCTCAGTTCCTTAGTGCTCCCTAGGCAGGGGAGACTGACCACACTTTGGTCACAGCTCCACCACAACCCCCTCTCACTCGGTGTCCCTGGCTTGAAGTTTTTTGAAGGGAAGGAGCTGAGGCTGAAGCAGGAGTACTTCGTGGTGGCTGCGACCCTGCAGGATGTCATCCGACGGTTCAAGGCCTCCAAGTTTGGCTCCAAGGATGGTGTGGGAACCGTGTTTGATGCCTTTCCAGATCAGGTGAGTGGTCGGACTGTGGCCATAGGCGAGGCCCACGGGGAGGACATCCATCAGAGCTACCGTCTCTGAGTGGTTGGAATGTCAGGCTGGCAGAGTACATGTTTCATTCAAGCATTTCCCAGGACGCGGGAGGTTTGTTTGATCAGCCATGGTTCTCATCCTTCCTAACGCTGCGACCCTTTAACACAGTCCCTCATGTCATGGTGACCCCCAACCGTAAAACTATTTCATTACTACTTCCTAACTGTGATTTTGCTACTGTTATGAATTGTGATGCAAGTATCTGATATGCAGGATATTTGATATGCAACCCCCAAAAGCATTGTGACCCTATCAGTTGAGAACAGCTGGTTTAGTGCTTCTTCCAGATGTTGGTGAGGACAGGAAGCCAGACCCTGGGCCATCATTCACCTATCGATGTCTTCTCTCTACCCAGGTAGCCATCCAGCTGAATGACACACACCCTGCACTCGCCATCCCTGAGCTGATGAGGATTTTTGTGGATATTGAAAAACTGCCCTGGTCCAAGGTCTGGATAGCCCGGCATCTTTGTCTTGAAACCATTCAGAGTATCTGGGTTGAGGGACTCCTGAAAAGCTCCTTTGTTTCTTCTGTTCAAAATAGGTTTCTGTGGCTAGATTCTCACAGTTGAAGGGTGTATTTTGTCCCAATGCCAACATGTCTCTATCCTCAGCATTTCACAGGAAATAAAACTAAGAACTAACTAGCTCCAATTACAGCAGGAGGCAGGCCAGTAGCTGCATTAAGGGTTATGTTGTGTTGAACATACTTTGTTTCTCAAAAGATTTGAAATTTGGATTTTGTAGACCAGAAGACAGCTAACTAAAAGCACCCCCTAGCTTTGGGAGCCAGCATTTGTATGTGTAAGGGGGTGGGGTGCACGTGCTTGTATGTAGAGGCGGGGGGACATCTTTGAATGTTGTTCCTCAGGGCCATCCACCTTGTTTTTTTGAGACAAAGTTTCTTAGTAGGCTGGGACTTGTCACATAGGCTAGGAGGTTGGTCGGTGAGCCCAGGGATCCTCCTGTCTCCCCATTCCCATGCTCTTGCTGTTTTATAGGGGTGCTGGGGACCAAACTCAGATCCTCATGCTTCTGCCTCAGCCCTTCAGTGACTAAGCGATGTCCCCAGCTTGGGGACATTTTCAGCATTCTTTGAAAATGCAGAATTTTAAGCATCCTGTGCATCAGTGAATTGAGTGTGCCTGCCTATGCACATTCAGAAACACCCGTGGCACATAGTGGGTGTTGAGAGAAGTGCTTAGCTCTGTGGGGGCATGCCCTGAAGGGACAGAAACCAACCCTTTCTTCCTGCAGGCATGGGAGATCACCAAGAAAACCTTCGCCTATACCAACCACACGGTGCTCCCGGAGGCCCTGGAGCGCTGGCCGGTGGAACTGGTGGAGAAGCTGCTACCTCGACACTTGCAGATCATTTATGAGATCAATCAGAAGCATTTAGATGTAAGTCATTCTGAAAGATGCCTGCCTCTCAGGAGAATGCGGCTGTACTGTATGCTAGATCACCACCATGTTCTCCCTTCCTAAACGAGGCCTTGGCATCTTCCAGTCATTGAAGAAAGCATTCAAGTCTGGGTGGGGCTCTGGTAAACCTGTGCTTTTGAAAGTGTAGATGGAGAGCTGGTATCTCCACAGCTAGCTCTGCTCTCCCTGAAGCTCTTCTCCCTCCATCAGAGATTTTTGCTTGGGGCAGGAGTGGCTTCTGGGGACTGCTTTAAAACCCCAGCGGCCAGCAAGATCTGTGTCTTCCTTTGACTAGAGAATCGTGGCCTTGTTCCCTAAAGACATCGACCGCATGCGGAGGATGTCTCTAATCGAAGAGGAGGGAGGCAAAAGGATCAACATGGCCCATCTCTGCATCGTGGGCTGCCACGCGGTGAATGGCGTAGCAAAGATCCACTCTGACATCGTGAAGACCCAAGTGTGAGTGACAGTGTTAGGCCCAACCCAGATCCTCAAGAGCAATGGCGCCAGTTAGCATCGGTTTTGCTTCCAGAGGAGAAAGGGCCCGGGAAAGGCTTTCAAGAACTGTCTTGTATAGAGAGAACTTAAAAACGAAAGCAAAACAAAAATGCCTTCTCTGTACCACCCTAATTCTGGATTTACATGAACTGTTCAGCTGAAAACTTGGTATCTGTCACAGCCAGGAAGTCAGATGGAGGTGGCTGGATTTGGGGCGACTGTTCTGAATTGCAAATGAGTCTCTTCTCTCTAAAGTGGCCGCCATAGCTGCTGCCAAACCTCTCCCTTCCCCTTCGATTACTTTCCCCGAGCCTCCGCTTGGATCCCTGACTCTAACTCTGACCTTTGCCTGGCGAGCAGGTCTCTGCCCCTTTCAGGGCGAGACAGCCGTGTGTGTCTTCTGTCTCCACCAGGTTCAAGGACTTCAGTGAACTGGAACCAGACAAGTTCCAGAATAAAACCAACGGCATCACCCCGAGGCGCTGGCTCCTGCTCTGCAACCCAGGGCTGGCTGATTTGATAGCAGAGGTAAAAGGAGGCCCCGAGGGAGGCCGGTGGGGATGGGGTCAGCAAATGAAGTCACAGGGGTGTCATACACCCTACCTGTGGCCGGGCTGGCTTCCGAGTAAGTGGCTTCATTCATTCATTTATTATTTTAGTTTTGCGTTTATGGGGGGGGGGAGTATATGCACGTGGGTGCAGGTGCCCTTAGAGAGCAGACAGAATAGGGTGTCATATCTCCTGAAGCTGGCGTTGCAGCCAGTTGTGAGCCTCCCCATATGGGTGCTAGCCACCAAGCTCAGGTCCCCTGCAAGAGCAGTATGTGAGCCATCCCTTCGGCCCCCATCTTGAAATTCTTTCATTTTGAACAAGGGTTGTACAAGTTACATTACTAGTCATGGCCAACAGTATCTGTGTGACCCACGGATGGAACAGGGTGTCCACGAGTAACAGGATAATGAAGCGCCGAAACAGAACAGGACCTGGGTTCTTGGTCACCCTTGTATGTAAAGTTCTTACATTTAAAGTTCTTGCCACGTAGGATGCCTACCCTCTCTTGTGAGTGAAATAAACCATGGTATCAACCACTTACCGTGACAGGCGTGATTACTGGCTCAAATTAAGATCACCTTTTCCCCTAAATCGGCAGAAAATTGGAGAAGACTATGTGAAGGACCTGAGCCAGCTGACGAAGCTCCACAGCTTCGTGAGTGATGACATCTTCCTCCGGGAAATAGCCAAAGTGAAGCAGGTGAGTGTGCCAGAGGAGGCTCTCTGCCCTCACCTTGGAGTTGAGGGCTGTGGGTTCCAGCAGACACCCAAGGCTTCCAACTGAGGGGGGCTCTGACCTGTTCACGCTCCACAGGAAAATAAGCTGAAGTTCTCCCAGTTCCTGGAGAAGGAGTACAAGGTGAAGATCAACCCCTCCTCCATGTTTGACGTCCACGTGAAGCGGATCCACGAGTACAAACGGCAGCTCTTGAACTGCCTGCATGTGATCACCATGTACAATCGTGAGTGTCCCTGAAGCTCACCACGCCCCGTCCCCGTAACCCTTTCCGGGAGTGGAAGCAACAGCCTCGAGGTAGGTCCCTGTATCTCCACAGCAGCCATCATTCATTCCATCTATATCTCCATCTTTTGAAGGCATCAAGAAAGACCCTAAGAAGATATTTGTGCCAAGGACAGTCATAATCGGTGGCAAAGTAAGTTGGCTGAATTTCGTGGGGACTTAAGGGGTCTAATCTCTTGCTACGTGCCTTCTTCATCCATGGGTCCTTCTCTCCTCACACTGCTGTTCTTCCCCAAGGCTGCCCCGGGATATCACATGGCCAAAATGATCATAAAGCTGATCACCTCCGTGGCAGAAGTGGTGAACAATGACCCCATGGTGGGCAGCAAGTTGAAAGTCATCTTCCTGGAGAATTACAGAGTGTCGCTTGCTGAAAAAGGTAGTGTCCTCGTTGCCAGGCATGGGGAGGAGCGGGGCTTGATCAGGACAGACTGACTCCAGGGAGCTAGCGACATGACAGATGGCAAAATAGAGACCTCTAAGACGGCCATGAGGTTGCTGTCACACGATCGCATTCACAAGTGGTCCCTACGACTGGGGAGCCTGTGATGGTGGAGATGCTGAAGTTTGGCCAGGGTCCTCTGCAAATGGGAGGAAGGGTCTTCAGCTGCCAACCCAGGTTTTACAAAGAGCACACCAGCTCCCCAGCTCTCAGAGGATTCTCGTGACTGCATGGGAGGAAGGACTGTCATTTGTTCCCGGTGTGACAGCGAATGAGGACAGACAAGGTGCTGCCAAAGCTCGAGGCTTAGATGTGCACTCTAGAATCAAACACGGCATTCCCACACAGGGGCAAGCAGGCAGGGAGCCGGTGTCCCTTTCTTTGCCGCTGGGACCTTTCTTTGTTCACAATTCATACCGGCAGAGAAGCCACCCACCAGCCAGGGCCAACCGTGTATGCACCTACTTCCCAGAATGAAAGAAGTAAAAGTCAACTCTCTCTTTGTGGTATTTTGGGGTCCCATGGGGTTACTGCTTACATGCCTCTGCATGAAGAGAAAGGAGCCAGGTTCCTAAAAATACAAATGAGCACAAATCTAATCGACAAATAAGGCTGACTCAGGCTTGACCTCTGGTGAATCGGTTGGAGGTTCGGGCAGATCTGATTTGAGTGTACATGAGGCTGAAGGGGCAGAGTCTGAATGTCTAGCCCCAGGCACAAAACAACTCAGTTGCAGTCAGGGAAAGGAGCAAGGGAAGAAATGGAACAATTCAGGGAAAAAGATAATGCCCAGCTTATAGCTCAGAGCCAGTAGACACTCTTGAAAGTTTTTGACCAAGAAAGAGTGATTAGCACACAGGTACATAAGGGTACATAGTAGCTGCCTGGGTCAAGGAGAAAGTGAGCTCTCTCTCTCTATACCACAGAGGAAGTACCAGGGTATGCACATGTTCATCGTCAACAACGGGCCAGCTAGATCAATGCTCACATAAAATTTAGGATCCAGAGAGAGAATCACCACATTGACATGGTCTGGTTACAGTCATTCCAGCCACAGATCTGTCCGAGCAGATTTCCACGGCAGGCACGGAAGCCTCCGGGACCGGCAACATGAAGTTCATGCTCAACGGGGCCCTGACCATCGGGACTATGGATGGGGCCAACGTGGAAATGGCAGAGGAAGCCGGAGAAGAGAACCTGTTCATCTTTGGCATGAGGATAGATGACGTGGCTGCTTTGGACAAGAAAGGGTGAGAAAGTCACTCCCCTTTGTTGAGCAGGTCACCCCCAGGAAGGGACATTATCTCCAAGGGCTTACTGCTCACTCATGCAGGCATGACTGATGACTGATCTCATGAGATGTAGGGACAGAACAGCTCCCATGAGGAGGCAGGCTCTCCTAACCACAGCTAGCCTTAGTTACTCAGCCACTGTAACTAAAGGATGCTTAGGACAGATACATGGGCAAGTTGCTATGGATACCAGCCACAGCAGCTCAGTGAGCCTTCCCGCTTCCTGTGTCCGTGATTTTTTTTTTCTTTGATCAAAAGAGGAAGCAATATCTGCTTGGATGTTTTTGTCAGTAAGATAAACCAATACCTGGTGCTCCTTTAAGTGACAGACCAAAACGTGACGGAGGGTAAACAGAGGTGTGCCCCAACAACGTCTGTTATCACTTCATGTCTAGTTGGGTTTTATTGGTGAAATTATTAAGGCCACTCCATGTAGTTAAAAGGAAGGTTTATTTTGTGAGGTAACTTACAAGTGAAGGGATAGTTTACAGGGTCTGGGAAAGGTGTGGCACAGTCTGGCGGTGTTCTCTGGAGAACTCTGCTCCGTCTACCTCCAGAGGTCTAGGAACCGAGCAAGCCCCCACATCAGGATCCCAGGTCTCCAGGGTCCTCCCTTTGCCCCGCCTTGTAGGCGTGACGGTTACCGAAGCCTCAATGGGGGTTGGAACCTCCAGATCAACCTGAGTTCAAGCAAGAACCCAATGGAGCTCCAGGAGATTCATTAAATATACGTTCTGACCCTTAGAAGTGAGTTTCACTCAGTAGCATCAACTTTTATGAATCCAAAAGTTTTATGGGTCCAAAGAAAGCAGCTAGTTCCCTTCACACCGCGCTATTTAGAGTCATCACCCACTTTAAAATAAACCTTACCATGTTCTATCAGATTAGACGAGAGTTTCCATTGTCTACTGTCCCTAATGCTTTTGATTGTAAGGAATGAGTCCGTTGGAAAGGGATAAATTAGGATCTAATGTTATACCCATGTTAAAAATCCATAACGATTTGTAAAAACGCTGGTGTCTGTGTGTATTTTACAGCGAATGAGGTATCCGGTGTGCTGCTCATCACACACACTAACACAGCCTTTTCTTTCTCCATCCACCCACCCTTCACTACAGGTATGAGGCAAAAGAATATTATGAGGCCCTTCCGGAACTGAAGCTAGCCGTTGACCAAATTGACAATGGCTTCTTCTCACCCACTCAGCCTGAGCTCTTCAAAGACATTATCAACATGCTGTTTTATCATGACAGGTGGGTTCCTCCATGGTCTGACTGGATGCGTGAGAAAGGGAACAGAAACATCTCAGACTAGCCGCAGCCCACTCATGGACCTGTGATCTGATTGGCTGTCGTCAGGTTGGGGGCGGGGCACCCTCCACAAATGGTTTAAGCTTGAGAATAAGACAAAAATCTTGTGTCCTTTTTCTCTTCCCACTGATCCATTCAGCTCTCACATACATACACGTGATGTGAGACATAGTTGCATACGGGAACCACAAAACGGTGGCCATTCTTGTTGGTAAGCTAGGCATCTTGACAGTCAGCAAAAGCAGATTTAAAGTGGAATCCTGCCCATGAACTTATTCTGTTTTCCTTCCAACCTCACCCATACCAAAAAAACAAATGCAGATTCAAAGTCTTTGCGGACTACGAGGCCTACGTCAAGTGTCAAGAAAAAGTCAGCCAGCTGTATATGGTGAGTATGGGATGCATTTTACATAGGCTGCTAAGGTTCATTAATTGTTTTTTGTGTGTGAAATCTAAATAACAGAGCCCCATTGGCCAATCAACCCTAGAGAAGCTTGGTAGAGTTCTTACCTAGCACATGCAAGGCTCTGAGTTTGACACCTTCCTCCCATGGCACCACAGAAAGAAGAACATCTGCAAAGTTCAAACCAAAATCTGTCTTTTTTCCTGTTTACAAGACACACCGGGAGGGCTATTCCTAATACTGGAATCTGAGATTTCAGTAACAGTTGTAAAAGTTTTCATGGCTCTACTTTAAAAAGGAAATCACTGGTGATTTCTATTCATCAAGCACTACTGTGTAGCAGGCCTGTCCCAGCAGCTCAGGATGCAGGCCTCAGAGGTGTGAGGGGCCTCTCCATGCTGAGCTCTGCCCCTCTCCCCTCAAGCAGCCTGTAACCCCAGGTTTCTTAACCAGAACTTCACATCACAGTTGCCAAGGCTGCTGGTTCAAATTACAGGTGACAACGTACCCTTCACCCACAGCAATTCTGACTAGCGGTGGGTAGAATTCGCCATCGATGTTTGAAACACTTGCCAAGATTATTACAAGGCCGAGCCACAGTTTAGTTGCATAAGAACTGACCTGGTATTCTCTGAAAATTGAAAAATAAATACCTCCCCTGGACCACTCTTGTGGTAGGGCCAGATCACTAGAATATAAACATACAGAAGGAAGAGAGGGGTATATATGATTGCCTGGCACAGACCTTTAATCCCAGCACTCGGGAGGCAGAGCCAGGTGGATCTCTGTGAGTTCGAGGCCAGCCTGGTCTACACAGAGAGATCCAGGACAGGTATCAAAACTACACAGAGAAACCCTGTCTCAAAAAGCCAAAAATAAATAAATAAATAGAGCTATGAATAAGTCTCCACATGCAGTTATACATTGTCAAATACCCCTCCAGGCATGTCTCTAAAAAAGCATAGGAGGATTACCAGAAGAGCAAGCTCTGAGCTGAGACTCCAGGTGGGCTTCATGAACATTCTTTCCCATTCCTTTCTCAGGGCAGCTAACAGGCCAGGTTAGCACATGCAACATGCAGCCACCCTTGGCAGCCCTCTGGCGTTGTGAGATGAGCCCCTGCCAAGCCTGTGCTGCCTTGCAGCCAGCCCTCACCTTCTAGGTAGAGTCAGCCGAATCTCCTGAGGGAGCCTACACCCAAGTTCCAGTCAGCAGCTGTGAACAGTGAAGGAAGTGTTGCTGGTGCTAAGCACCTCACTGGCCACTTCCTGAGCATGGATGAGACCAGCCCAGGCAGCCCCAGGAACTCAGGGGAAAGAGAGCAGCTGCCTGGAGAAATGGATCCAGAGACTGTCCATCAGGAGTGCAGCATTTCCTTCATACCTGCCTGTTTGTACTTCAAACTGCAGCTTCTGCTTTTTACAGTAATTGCATTGCTGAGGGTTGGTAAACATGACTTATGTGGCTAGGAAGCCTACCATGCACTTCAGTTATTGGTGGTGGTGGTGGTAGTTTTTTTTGTGTGTGTTTGGTGTTTTTGTTTTGGCTTTTGGTTTTTGGTTTTTGGTTTTTCGAGAGAGTTTCTTTGCACAGCGCTGGCTGTCCTGGAACTTGCTCTGTAGACTAGACTGGCCTCGAACTCACAGAGATCCATTTACCTCTGCTTCCCAACTGCTGAGATTAAAGGTATGTGCCACCACCACCTGGCTTGTTTTTATTTTTTTATTTTTTGAGCTGAGGATCGAACCCAGGGCCTTGCACTTGCTAGGTGCTCTTCCACTGAGCTAAATCCCCAACCTGCTTGTTTTTATTTTTATGTAGAAGTCTCTAAGCTGGAGTAACCTGCCATGTTCCACTTTGGCATAGCTTAGGGTATGATGATAGCTTAATTCTTTTTTTTTTTAATTTTCCTAATGTGTGTTAACAACTTTGAATAACATCCAATAAACTCATAGAGATCTCTAAAAAAATAAGCTGTAAATTGAATGCATTTTTATATTCTTTTACAAAAATGTAAAATTTTGAAATATTTCTGACTGAGAATGAAACCTTAGTTCACCCTATTTTGAAACCCCAGTGGAGCTGTGGGGATTCAGAACAAACCTGATGAGGCAAAGGTCTTCAAAAGGAACAAGGGAAGCTAAGTGGGTCAGCCAAGCTTGCCACGGCACTGTTTTAGTGACTGCTAATAGTCACTGTTTTCCAAACTTTTTGAGTCATGGGTTATAGCCGATGTATTCCCATGTCCACCCGGCTCCTGTGGCCGCTCAGACCCAAGTAAACATACAGAGACATATTACTTATAAACTGTATGGCCGTGGCAGGCTTCTTGTTATTTAATTCTTATATCATAAATTAACCCATTTCTATTCATCTATAAGTTGTCACATGACTTGTGGCTTACCAGTAATTTACATCTTGCTTCTCATGGTGGCAGCAGCTGGCAGCATCTCCTGACTCAGCCTTCCACTTCCCAGCATTCTCCTCTCTGCTTATCCCACCTATACTATACTTCCTGCCTGGCTATTGGCCAATCAGCATTTTATTTATCAATCAATCAGAGCAACACATTCACAGCATACAGAAAGACATCCCCAGCAATAGGTTAAACCTCTTCAAATGTCCTCTCACAGATAATGAATATTAGTCCCTTTCTCCCCCTTTTGGTAGAAGAGAGGTTATTCCATTTATCTTTGTTTTATTTATGTGTGTCTATGTGAGTGGATGCCAAGTGTGTGCAGGTGCCCATGGGGACCAGGAGAGGTAACAGGATCCCTTGGACCTGGAGTTACAGGCAGTGTTAAGCTACTCAGTAGGAGTGCTGGGAACTGAACTCAGGTCCTCAAAAAGAGTTAACAGGTGCTCTTAACCACTGAGCCATCTCTCCATCCTAGTAATAACGCATGGAAAATATGTCTTACATGCTAAAAACACTGGAACCCTAGCCAGATGACCAATTAGAGAATTCCCATCCACAGATTTTCATTCTCTCTTCCTCCCTCTCGTCCCTCCCCTCTCTCCCCCTCATCTCTGCCCCTTCTCCCCCTTTCTGCCCCCTTCCCTCTCCCTGCCCCTCACACACACCCCTCTGCATGCTCATACTCTCACTTGCTCACTTGCTTCCTTGCCCTCTCTCACTCTCTCTCTCTCTATGTAGCCCAGGCTGGGTTTGAACTTGAGATCTTCTTGCCTTAGCCACTCAAAGGCTGGGATGACAAGCATCTACCACCACGCCATGCCCATGGTTTCCCTTAAAATGAAAAATTACCTTTTCATCCCCCAAGAGAAATATATACCCTGAATATGAAGAAAATGCAGAGCAAATGCATTTACAAATTGTTCTGGTTTGTCCCTGTCATTTCCTCTGTGAAGTGTGTAAGGCCTGGTGTTTGTCGAAGCTTGCCAGGCACACAGGCCCTGGACTGGATGTATTTATGTCATTCACAGAATCAAAAAGCCTGGAACACAATGGTACTCAAAAACATAGCTGCCTCGGGGAAATTCTCCAGTGATCGCACCATCAAGGAATACGCCAAGGACATCTGGAACATGGAACCTTCGGATCTGAAGATTTCCCTGTCCAATGAGTCTAGCAAGGGGATCAATGGGGAGTGAACAGTGACACATCTCTCAGAAGGGAATGACTTCTTACTGAACTTGAATGTTTTTATAGCTTCGTTGATTCTGTTTTGTTATTGAATAATTAGTTAAGTGTCTCTGGGAATGGGAAAGGAAAATGTATGGATGTATTAGAGCTAAAAATAAAATGTCGACTTCCAGTTGTTGAACAGGAGCGTGCTAGAATTACTTTCCTCAGAAGTAATCAGAGAGCTGGAAAACTGCTTGGAACTGCTTAATGCCATTTAAAAGAACTAAGGTAAAATATTTCCACCTACTGTTGGCGTTCAAGCTCCAGGCTGCTGTCTCGGTCCCTTCAAGCTGTCATAACAGAAGGTGCCAATCTAGATAACTTACAAACAACGTAAATTTAGTCTCACAACTCTGAAGATGAGTGAAGTCCAGGTTCAGAGTCTGCTGAGAAACACTCTCCGATTCCTAAACGGCACCCTCTCATCCCGTCTCCGCAGACACTGACGTTCAGACACCAGCAGCCACCTTACTCACAAATATCCCCAGCAGGTTTCATACGTGGGCATTTATAGATGAGATCAGATCACATTAAATTCTGATTCTCCACAATGAGGACTTGGCATGATCAGCAAGTCAGGCGATGATGAACTAAAGACCATTTCTTGCAGCTTTCTTTATTCAAATGGCAGGTGGATGTATCAGGGGCTTCCGTTCATCCAAGTAGCCCAGTGCAATTTTGCATAAAGAAACCACACAGCTCGAGTGCCATTTGGACCACATCTTCTGGAGATTTCTGCTCCTCCCAGCGCTCATGCCCACTGCTGGCTCAGGAAGTCTCTGCAGAAAGAGGACATAGGTCAGCTCACACTTGGTCTGAATAACTCAGCACTTGCCCTGATCGCCCCTTGCGGTACAGCTAATTGAGGCACAATTAGCAAGAGGAGTTCTCACCTCACACTTCTCAGCAGCATGGGGCTTTGACAGAGAAGGTTGTGGTGGAAGCCTGGAGGGAAGACAACCATTTTGACCCTCTCTTTGTTCCTGTAGGCACTGCGTGCGATTTCGTAGAGCTGCAAGAGAAGCAAAGTCAGTCGAAGGCAGTGATACCCAGCCACAGATGCCCTAGTCTGCCTTTCCTAAAAGGGAAAGGAACTTGGGGAGTCTGTCATCAAGTCAGACCCTAGAGATCCGCAACCCCCTACCCCCACCCCGCCCCAGGGTTCATGGCTGGCTGTTTCTACAGTTAAGGACCAGAACAATCATGACTAGTGGAAAATACTAATGAACCCATACTTCCTCTCGCCACAACTCACTGCAAAGGCTCACAGAATTGCTGTGGGCCCACTCCAGCACAGCTTTGTTTAAAGGAAAACATCATTAGAGGTAACATGGGGGATCCCACTTAGCCACAGACCCCAGGTAAGGGACCAACGTCTACGCCTACATTCCAAACGCCTTTAAATTAAGCTGCTAAGGGCACTGACACTCATTGTATAGATGGGGGAACTTGACTCACAGAGTGTAGGGCAGGCCCTCTAATGTCAGAGACCTTTAAGCGCTAGTCAAAGGTTAGCTAGATGAGGAAAATGGTAGGACTCTTGGGCTACCTGCTTTCCACACTCCAGCGGCACCGTTCTGTCATCTTCTCCATGCAAGATGAGAAGCGGAGAGGACAGGAACTTCACACTAGGAGCAGATGGGAGAAAAAGGCCCAGTTTAAGGATTCATCCTGAGCTCCCAAGTCACGCTTCTAGTGACATACGATGTTTGCCCAAAGCACAAAAAATAAAATAAAATAAAATCTTCCTTCCAAGGAGTCACAGCTTCACCTAGTAACCTCTTTATCTCCCACCCATGTTTCCTCTGTTTGATTTGCTCATCCAATTGAATTGAATTAATAATTAATCACTTCTATGTGAATTTTAATAATACTGAAGAAAATACACATTGAAATAATGGATTTGCATGGCATTTGTAGACCTTATCTTTTTCTTTATTATACTTCATTGTGGAATGCCTGAAGTATTCTAATTAAAAGTCTACAAAGTAGGGAGATGATAGCGCAGTTGATAAGAGCACTGGCTTCCTCCAGTTGACCTACATAACAGCTCACAACCATCTCTAACTCCAGTCCCAGGGGATCTGACACCCTCTTCTGGCCTCCTTGGGTACTTACTATACATACATGGTGTACAGACAAAGTACCCACACACATAAGATTAAAATAAATCTTTTAAGTCTACACAACAAGATAACTCAAAAAAAAAAAAAAAAAAAACTATCACAGAACCTGAGACCTTCTTGTAGCAATTTATTTACTACTCCCCATAAAAGTAGAGTGTGAGGCCAGCCCGGTCTACAGAGTGAGTTTCAGGACAGGCTCCAAAGCTACACAAAGAAATCCTGTCTCAGAGACAGAGACAGAGACAGAGAAAGAGAAAGAGAAAGAGAGGGAGGGAGGATGGATGTGCAGTCCTAGGTGTGATTAACCACCTGGCCAGCCCAGTTTGGCAATACAGAAGGTTGCTGACATGCAGAAAACCTTCCATTCTCAGGGCTTACTCAGATACTTCTGTATCCTTCCAAATTCATCACTAGAGGTTATTTCTCAGAATGCTAGCTTTCCTTGAGTGCCAAAATAAGAAAAAGGATATATTAACAACTGCCTATTTGGTAGCAGCCTTAAATTATTTTTAATCATCATCTCTATTGCCAGGTCAGCAGGTTGGTATTACCTGGGTTTGGGCTACATGGAGAATAAAGACCTAGCAATCAGGGATCCCCATAGACGGTTAGACTAGACTGTAGCACCCTGACACAGGGCTCATAAAGATGCATCTTCAAGATGTCAGAAGTACTGGATTGGAGCAAGCATTGACTCATACACACAGAGAACAGGAGATCCTGAAATGTGTACAAACTCTGCTCCAGATCCAGTGCCCATACTAGCGTGAAACCCACTGAGAAGGAAGGCCAGAACCACGGGTTCTCAAGTACCCCGAGTTCTCATCTAGAAACGCCATGGCGGTTACCCAAGAGCAAGAGCAAGCATCTTGGTTTGCTTACTTTTCATCACTAGGGAAGACTATTTTGTCTTCTTTAAGGGCGTCCATAAGTGTTCTTAAACATCTTGGTAGCTTCTTGCAAATCTATTTGAAAAAAAGAAAAACCAAAGATATAAGTTACCGCTGGTCCCACCGCCATCTAGAATATGTGGTTGCAAGGTCTCAGAACAATTTTCCCCAGCAGGCATACACCTTGTTACACCCTCTCCTTATGAATTCCAAGCAGTCATAGAAAAGCCACTCTCCAGCCACACTAAACTTTCAAAACTCTTCTGGATCTTCAACAGTAGTTCCTGCAATTGACGAATTTGGAGGAGGAGACCAGAAATGAGCAGGGAACCAAGCCACTGTATCAGTTCTGCCCTCGAAGACAATCACTGTCAACATTGGGTTGTATCTTCCTGTATTGCTTCATTTCAAATACATGTGACTGTCAAGCTCTTATTCCTCTGTACTCAAAGGAGTAGTAATAAGCAAAATCTAGAATTTGCTTCTAATGCAAGCAGACATAACTAGAATGTTTGGGGAGTGGTATTCGGAATAGACCGGTTCTGCTGAGGGGATTTGATAGTCAGGTCATGGGTTTGAGAGGACTTGAACACTAACTGGTTAAAAGTGGTGTGTTGTTGTGATGCTTCAAAAAACAGTTCAGATTTTGACACTAGCCACAGGACCCCACATACAGCAACTAACATTCTATGCACACTGAATTTCCCCTCCAATGGCAATACACAGTAAACAGAGTAGGAGCTGAGTCTACCTTTCAATACTGCGATCATGTCCTCGTATAATTAGTTCGCAAGCCCTAAAATGTTTTAACTGAAAACATGGAGAGAGGACAAAAGCCCTGTATAGCACAGCATCCTTCCCCCTCCTTCCTGTACCCCCAAACGGCATCCCAAACCCAATCTTGGTCCTCTGGCTCCACTATCACCAGCCCAAACCACTCTGCCTTTGGACCTAGACAGCTCCCATTTCCACTCCACCCTCCGTAAAGCAGATCCTAGCACTGTTTAGTCTGGCACCCTCCAAGGATGCTTGGGTTAAGCCAAACACACCACCTTGGCCTCTCAGGCCCTACAGAGTTGGATGGTGGCCTCGGTTCCCCAGACCTTTGTCACTAAACCCCTAACTGGCTAAGTCTGACTTGGCTGCCTTCTGCTTCTAGAGTATTACAAACTCCATAACACCTTACTTTTGCCTTTCTCCCAGCCATAGACCTCTAGATTTTTGCCTCAGTGGGTCTGAGCTGAGATGATTCCTTCTTTCCTTTTATATACAATTTTTTTTAATTTTTGAGATTATAACCTAATTAAAACATTTCTCCTTTCCATTTCTTCCCTCCAAACCCTCCTATAAACCCACCCTCCCACTCTTCTTCAAATTCATGGCCTCTTTTTTCACTAATTGTTATTGCATGCATATATATGTAAATACTATATATATGTATATGTATGTATAATCTTAACTATACAAATACTAATATATTCCTAAACATAACCTGTTCAGTCTGTGTAATGTTACTTGTTGTATGTTTTCAGGACACTTTTTAATAGAGGTTTCTCCTAACCAGCTATGAAGTCTTGCCTTCAACATTTCCTGTGACTCAATGCTACCCCTTTTACATCTAGTCAGCATTCTCTTATTGGGGCTAAACTTCTACTTCTGCAAGGATATAATTTCTTCACTGGTGAGGGGGTGGGGTGCACAAGACATTTCTCTTTTCTTCCATTACCCTCAAAATCTGGAAGGCCTCCTGGTGTATCATAGATGTCTGATAAATATTTGCTGAAGGTGGAATGAATCTTTTTATGTAAAAATCCCCATGAGTCCCTTAAACTATCAGTCATTTTTCCTCAGTGGGCCTGATTTTCAGGTTTCATTCTTAGAATAGATTTTTATGTGCTGGAGAGATGGCTCAGTGGTGAAGAGCACTGGCTGGGGGCTGGAGAGATGGCTCAGTGGTTAAGAGCACTGGCTGCTCTTCCAGAGGTCTTGAGTTCAATTCCCAGCAACCACATGGTGGCTCACAACCATCTGTAATGAGATCTGGCGCCCTCTTCTATGTACATAATAAATAAATAAATCTTAATTTAAAAAAAAAAAAAAGAGCACTGGCTGCTCTTCCTAAGGTCCTGAGTTCAATTCCCAGCAACCACATGGTGGCTCACAACCATCTGTAATGAGATTTGGTGCCCTCTTCTGGCCTGTAGGCATACATGCAGGCAGAATGCTGTATACATAATAAATAAATCTTTAAAAAAGGAAAAAAAATAGATTTTTACAAAGGACAGCCCAGTAGCCTCTCACAAGGTTCTCCTACGATATCTTTGAGGGGAGGATGGAAGGATGCCATGTAGTAGGCAAGACATTGCAAAAGACAGAAATGGGCACAGAATAGGCAGGTCAGCAAACCACACACACACACAAATTTTCGATGAAATTTCACAATGACACCAGGCTGGTTTTGAGCTCATGATCTTCCTTCCTCAACTCAAGCTTATGTTATAGGTACACAGTGACATACTTTAAAAAAAAGGGGGGGGGGGTTGGGGATTTATCTCAGTGGTAGAGCGCTTGCCTAGCAAGCACAAGGCCCTGGGTTCGATCCTCAGCTCAAAAAAAAAAATGGGACTGGAGAGATGGCTCAGAGGTTAAGGGCATGACTTCCTGCTTGCTCTTCCAAAGGTCCTGAGTTCAATTCCCAGCAACCACATGGTGGCTCACAACCATCTATCTGTAGTAAGATCTGGTGCCCTCTTCTGGCCTGCAGGGATATGTGCAGATAGAACACTGTATGCATAATAAATAAATAAATCTTTAAAAAAATAAAAGGTTTTACATTTATTTAGAGTGGGGGGGGAGGGGCAGGGGGCGGCGCACATGGAATTCAGAGGAAATCTTATAGGAATGGATTCTCTCCTTCAACTTGTGGATTCTGGGCATCAGACACAGGTCATCAGACTTGGTAGCACATACCTTTACCAGTGAACCATCTTGCCAGCCCTTGCTTCCCATTTTTAAAAAAAGTGGGGGCGGGGGATCATTCACATTGAGAACACAGCCTCTCACATGGAGCGTGCTACTAGGGAACAGTAGTGACTTCCTAAATGTCACAATTGTTTTAAGTATTTCTTTTTCTGATCTTTTAGAAGGAGATTCACAATCCTGTAAGGAGTTTAGTTAGCAAACTGGCCCAGGACAGGGCGGCCAGCGCCAGGAAGCAGATGCCTGTTGCACACATAGGGCACAGTCCTACTGCTCTGGCAGCCTGCTTGGTGGCTCAGGTGCCTGGCCTGCATGTACTCCAGATCTCTGAGAATGATCTTCACTCAGATGTGGGCCATTCAGATCTCACACTGCCTCTCCTCTGTCTTCTCCCTCCGTGTCCACGCTAAGGGCAAGTTAGTAGGTTTCTTTTCTTGTTTGTTGTCTCCTGATTTCCTCCTTCCTGGAACTGAAACTCATGGGGGGGGGGGGGGGAGTTCAATATAAGAAACTCTTCAGCAATTCATCTCAAATTCTAAAGGAGTAAGAAGAAAGCAGACCCAAGTCAATCTCCCATCACCCCTCACTCCCTACCAGGGAAGATGCCCTTTGAGACTAAAAGGTCATATGGTTGGTTAGCACCAGTCCAGACCAGAAAGGCCTCTTAACTGGTCTTCCTACCTCCCCCTTTCTTCTGTAATAGTAGCAGATAAACATTCTTAAAATGCCAAAGGCATGAAATCTGCCTTTTCCAACCTTTGGCGGGGGTGGGGGGATGGGTGCCATATCATATGCTAAACTACTCACTCGTAGCTTAACTGTGAGCCATCCACAGCTGGCCCCCGCCTTTCACGCCAGGACTGCTCACGTCCCGCTTAGTGCCTGGACTTAGAGGATGCCGGTGCTAAGTGGGCTGGCCTTTAGGCCTTGCTTCCCTTCACCGATGAGCAGCGGTAAGGGCTGCACACGGAGAGGGATGCTGGGAGGACGGGAAAGGATGAGCGTGGAAGGTGTACAGGTGCCCGGATAGGGTTCCGCCTGTGCCCGCCTCCACCCGGCTCATGAGCTCAAAGCCTCATGCTCCCCTAGTTCCTCGTTGCTTTACCTTGTTTTCTGGAAATCCACTTAGATCTGGGCTATCTGTAAGCTACACACACACACACACACACACACACACACACACACACACACCAGAGCACAAGGCCATCCTCTTTTCTCCATTCTCCCTGCCCTGAAATTACCATTCTGTGTTCTCCCCAATACTCTTTTTAGTTCACTCTGAAACAGAATGAGTGGGGAAAGGAACAGCATGGCCGGCATCCTAACCAGCAGCAGGGTACTTCCCATGCCGTCTCTTACGTAATTTGTTTGTTTTTGTAACGATCTTGTGCATTAGGCATGATCAACCACATTAATTTTGTTTTCTTAATGGGAGACTCAGAGGAAGAGACAACTTCAGTGGCAGCAGGGGCCGGGGGAGTCATCCAGGTCTAGTGGCAGAGGCTAGATTTGAACCCACATCTGTCTGGATTCACAGTCCATGCTCATCACCTACCCCATCCTAATGAACAAGAAGGGGTGAGTCTCTGTGGTCATTTATGACTTCCATCATGTCCTCCCTCCAACTAGAGCATGGGGCGGAGGATCTATGCCTTTCTCTAGCTCCCCTTACGTGACATCATGCTGTTGCTTACTCAACAGTAATGATCAAGGGATGGTACCACATGTGGAGAGAAACAGATGCCCTAACCCACTGATGCAGGTAAGGCTGCAGTTGCTTTCTGTATGTGTGTATGCTCATTAATTTAACCGTCACAGCAGATTTGAATACACTTTTCTTATCCTAGTTTATAGAGGAGACAGATGACTAGCACATTAAGAAAAAAATTAGCCCAAAATTATCCAGCTGTGAGTGATGATTCAGAAAATCAAATCTGAGCAGTGACAGACACCAGAGCCAGGGTTCTTAGGACTGAGAAATCCTACAGGAGAATTTACCTCTAAGTTGTGGAGTGCTAATTACATCCGTCGACTCCTGGTTTGCAACTTTAAACTGTACTGAGGTGCAAAAGTGGTACCCATGGAGCGGAAACTGTAAGTACTATGAATGTTGATCTTTCCCTGGACCAGCTATGGACCATACAGACAGTCCTGGCCCAAGCTGCCAATTGCAGTACCCAGTCAGCCACGTGATCACAAACATCCCAGACTCCACAGGGTGGTGCTACTGAGCTGCCCAACAAGCAGAGGAAGTGTCGTGGAGGCATGAGTTTATCATTGACTGTCAACAAACATCTGCAAACTTTATGCCATTTAAAATTAAACTTTTAAAAGTTGGGGAAAGCTGGGTGTAGTACATACACCTGTTGTCCTAACTACTTAGGAGGCTGAGGCAAGTAAACCACTATAGCCCAGGAGTTCTGGGCTGTAACAGCACTCCTCCATGGTCTCTGTTTCAGCTTCTGCCTCCAAGTTCTTGCCTTGAGTTCCTGCCCTCAGTGGTAGACTATAAGTTGTAAGATGAAATAAACCCTTTCCTCCACAAGTTGCTTTTTGTCACAGTGTTTTATCATAGCCAAAGTGTCTAAAATATAATAAAAACAAAACAAAACAAAAACAAAGTAACTAATCCACCAGGCTTGGCAATGAATGTCCGTACCCACTGAACCGCCTTGCCAACACCTGAACTAGCTGACAATGAAATCAAGTTTCAAAACTCGTGGGATTCAGAAGTAAGGCTTAGGTAGAACATGTCCTAACACATAAATTAGAGAATAAATCCCAAAATAAATTATTAGTTGATGCCAGGCATAGTGGTGCACACCTTTAATCCCAGCACTTGGAATGCAGGCGGATCTCTGTGAGGTAGAGGTCAGCCTGGTCTACAGAATGAGTTCCAGGATAGCCAGGGCTACACAGAGAAACCCTGTCTTGAAAAGAAAAGAAAAAAAGAACAATAACAAAAGATTGTTCAATGAATAATAAATACCATCTAATGAAATTTTTAAAAAAAAATGAATTGATAAAAATACAAAGAAGAGAAAAATGATACATTTGTTCTGATCCAAAAGGCCTGGAAGATAAGGCAAGGGCAGGAACTGAGGAAGCAGGAGGCATTGGTCTGAGGACTAGAAAACTTGACAAAATCAACTGCCTCCTGCTGTTTGCAGCCTGCCAGGACCGCACAGCCGCTTGCTCTTGTCTTGGGAGACAGAAGCCAGGGCCTCTGTCCTTCCTCCACTCTCTACTGTGGGGACAGCAGGAAGGACACTGGCATCCCTGTGCCTCGGAGCTTGACTCCCCCTGAGGACTCATGCTGCCCTCGGTCCTAATCCAGCATTTCACTCCCTTGTGGGGCTTTCCCCGGCGCCCTCCCACAGTCCACCGCACACAAAGGCCCTGCCTTGGGTTAGCGTCTCACAGAACATGTTAGAAAGCAAAAGCTAAAGAAACCTGAATGACAGCTAAACAAGCAAGCAAACATAAATGTGGAACTATCAAAGGACAGCAACATCTTCAGGCATCCTCAGTGTTAGGAAGGTATCCGTGGATACAGTCCCCAAGCCAAATCCCAGATTTTTTGTACAAGTCGACAAGAGTATTCTGAAAGATATATGGAAATACAAAGGGTTAAGAATGGCCAAGGTAACCCGAGAGAGATGGCTCAGAAGTTAAGAGCACTTGTTGCTCTTGCAAGAGGACCCAGGTTCAGTTCCCAGCATCCTCATGGTGGCTCACAACCCTGTTACTCCAGTCCCAGGGACCATGACTTCCTCTTCTGGCCTCCTTGGGTACAGCATACATGTAGTGCATTAAGCTTACATGCAGGCAAAATACCCATACACATAAAACAAAAATTTAAAAGGAAAAAAATTTAGAATACCAAAGGCAATGTTGAGCATGAACAAAACTGAAGAACCTTAAGATAGATCATACGCTAAAGTGATAAAATGTTGTAATGGTCACGAGAATGGACAGACAGTGAAGAGAAGTGAGAATCTACCAATCGTGCACATGTATGTCCACACATAGACTCCAATACACGTAAATACTGGATCTGCAGAATGAGCAAGTTCATTTTATAAGTGGTCCTGGGCCTATGGACACAAGCATCCAAACCTGTGAACTCTAACCTTTAACATAAAAGATAAAACATTTCCTAGAAAAGAGCATAGAGAAATGTCTGGGTAAATTTGGGTAAGGAAATTTTTCTTGTACAAAACACAAAAGCATAAACATAAAAAAAAAAATTGGTGAATTGTTCCACATTAAGTTTAGGAAGATTTATTTACAGAAGAAAAAAGGCCAGGCAAAGTACTGAAATCTACCTGTAATACAATTTCCTAAGGACTCATGCTAGCTAGCATCTATGAAGAACTTCCACAAGTAAAACACAGCTCAATTCGAGAATGGGAGAAAGACATGAACAAGTCCATAAGAGATGATCTATCCAAATGGCCGATGAGCATGTATCAACGCCTAATCTCATTTACTCAGCAGGGAAACGCACATCAAAACTATGGTGACAGACAAACACAGTGCAAACCTGGATACAATTAAGATTCTCACACACTTGGTGGGAGACAGGCGGGTAAAGTCACGTTTGAAAACCACCCAGCACTGTAAGTGCCCCAGCAGAATCTCACACACAGCAATTCATTCCTCAGGCTCACCGACAGACACAATTGCACACGAGCTGAACACAAGTGGGGCCTAGTGAGATGGCTCAGCAGGCCAGAAGAGCGCTGGCTGCTTTCCCAGAGGACCTGAGTTTCCCAGTCCCAGCACCTACGCGGCAGCTCACAACCATTTGTGACTCCAGTCCCAGCAATCCAGTGCCCTCTTCTGGCCTCTGCAGGCACTGCATGCATGTGGTGCATAGACATACATACAGGCTAGACACACAGGTAAGAAAAAATGGAGGACAAGTGTAAGAGTACACACCAAGGTACATAGCTTGATGGTAGAGCATGTGTGAGGCCGTAAGTTCAAGTCCCAAAACACACACACACACACATATACACACACACACACACACACACACACACACACACACACATACACACACACTCATGCAGAGAGAATGTACACAATAACAATGTCACAAGTTGCCTCACACTGAGAGTGACCTGAATGTTCATAAGTAACATGGTGGACCTATAAATGGTGGTATGTGCATTATACTGAACACCATAGAGCAACGGGAATGACCTCACTACAGTTTTATACATGCAGAGTGAAATCTCAAAAGTATGATATTAGGTGAGAAAAGCAAGTAGAATGTAAGCTATGTAGTTATACTTACATATAAGAAGCTCAAATGAAACTATACTCCTTGGAAAGACACACATGGATAGTATCACTACGTGGCTGCCCTCTCCCTGAAAACACTTATGCAAACTTCAGAAAACTCTGTGCTGGCTTATGGCACAAAACATTTCAGAAATAAACAGATTAAAATGCCCCTATGATGCCTTATAGCATGGAATCATTTAAAATGTGTGCCTGTATCTCCTCTAAACCCTTTGCCTTTCCTCAAACTCCTCGGCTAACCCCGCATCTGCTAACATTCATTTTGGGCATGTGACTATAAGCAATCAAAAATTAGGCCTGGAGAAGTGTGTAAAATCAGGGAATTGGGTCAGACATGGTGGCTCACACTGTAATTCCAGAAATCTGGGAGCCTGAGACAAGAGGACTGGCATTGGTCGGAAACCCGTCTGGGCTACTCAGTGTGAGTTCAAGTACAGTCTGAGCCGTGAAATGAAACCTCGCTCAAAAAAGATAATAGTAGTAGCAGTAGTAGTAGTAGCAGTAGTAGTATGATAATATACAGAACAGATTTTTTAAACTCATCTTTATGCTCTACTTTCTTGAGAAGACTGTTGACCATATCTAGAGTACTATGTAAAGGCACTTTTTCTAGAATCTTCCATATGACAAAATAATGTAAAAGAGACATGGCTGGCATCCATAGAGCTGAAACTAATGTATAAAATTTTATTTTCAATTTAAAAAAGAGTAATTCTCATAGTAAATCTATGTCTAGTCAGTTTTAAAATCATAAAATGTGTGCTAACCAGTAGTGCAGGCACTAAAATAATTATATATGTATATAATTTGGGGAAAGAAATCTTTCACTTAATCAGCCCCTCTGTCTTTTGGAAGCCCTGTAAAGGCCTTCCATAGTAAACTGACCAAGGCTAGAACAACTCAGAAACATACAAAACTCGTTTAAAAATGAGCCACAATCAGCCAAGCTGTGGTGGTGCACGACTCTAATCCCAGCACTCGGGAGGCAGAGGCAGGTGGATCTCCGTGAGTTCGAGGCCAGCCTGGTCTACAGAGCGAGATCCAGGACAGGTACCAAAACTACACAGAGAAGCCCTGTCTTGAAAAACAAAACAAACAAAAAAGAGCCATATTTATAAATGCCTGGGTATGGAAACAACGTACACATTGACACAGGGTAAGAGGAATGGGAGACTCACCTTTAACAAAGGATAGTTGATACTCGCCACCCACATGTTGGTAAATGGAGCTTCTAAGACAATGGCATCAACAGGACATCCTAGAAAATAAAAACGATTAAAAAATAAATGAGCAACTCTCCTCTTCAAATATCAAAATACCACCTTCCCTAGATAAGGGGTCCTCGGGGTCTTGTACATGAACTGCCTATATGAAAAACATTTGTGAAGTTTTTAATATGCAAGCTCCTGAACTCCACACCATACCTGGGGGGCAGTCTTGGGGCAGGAACCGAGTGTGTGTATGTGTGTGTGTGTGTGTGTGTGTGTGTGTGTGCGCGCGCACATGCATGCACACATGCATGAATGTTCATGTGAGTGCACATGCATATGCAAACAATCTTACTCATGTGTACATATGAATGTGGAGGCCAAGCTCAGAACTGCCCACCTTGTTTTTTGAGATAGAGTCTCTCATTGATCTAGAGTTTGCTGATGAGGCTAAGCTAGCTGACCAGTGAACCCTAGTAATCCTCCTGTCTCTGCTTCCCCAGTGATGGGACTAGAGGTATGCCACCACAGTGGGCATGGTGGCAAGCACCTTTCATCCCAGCGCCTGGGAAATAGAGGCAGGCAATCTCTTTGAGCATGTGTCCAGCTTGGTTTACAGAGTGAGCCCCTGTCTATATATATTTGCACACACAATTGAACCACTATTCTGGCTTTCTCACATAGGTTCAGGGGACAGAACGCATGTCCAAAGTGAGAACTCTTAGAGTGTCAGGATAAGCACATAGGATGTGGGTCCTTAGACAAAAGACAGAAAGATATATAGATGGATAGATGGATGGATGGATGGATGGATAGATAGATAGATAGATAGATAGGATGATGGATGGATGGATAGACAAACAGGATGGTAGATAGATAGATAGATAGATAGATAGATAGATAGATAGATAGCAGGCATGTTTTTCCATGAAAGTAGACAAACAGCAGTCAGGATCTGTAAGCAACTGCCAGACAAAACAAAACCACAAGCGATTGATCTTGAGATGTTTTTAATTTCATAGCAAGCACTGATTTTTTTTCATGTCTTTTGTTTCTACATCCAACATTTCTATACTAATTTTTTAAAAATCTTTAAACAAATGGTCAGGCCCTATTCACAGCTATTTACAGAGATCTGACATTCATAAAATCAGTTGGCGCACGCCTTTAATCCCAGCACTCGGGAGGCAGAGGCAGGCGGATCTCTGTGAGTTCGAGGCCAGCCTGGTCTACAGAGTGAGTTCCAGGAAAGGCTCAAAACTACACAGAGAAACCCTGTCTCAAAAAACAAAACAAACAAACAAAAAAAAATCAGTTAGAAAGCAAGCAAGCCACATTCTCGGAATCTGACACACACTCCACTCAGGTCTCCTTGGCCAACACTGACGGGAATATTATGGGAAATGGACTGCAGAAGGCAGTGTGGCTATTTTTGTCCTCTCGGAATATATTACTTTCCTGTCCTATGATTTAATTAACCTCATGTGAGGAAGAGGACTCTTGAGACAAAGACTTGCTATGTAGCTGAGGCTATCTCAGCCTCCTGAGCATTGGGATTATGGGGGGGAAGGGGGTGCTACCATGCTCAGCTAAGTAATTTTAGCTTTTTCCTTAATGTTTCTTTTTCATTTCACAGCCCAGAAAAGCAGCAGTTACACTGGCTAAAAAGCCTTCAAAACCGGCGTCTGTGGTCAGTATGTACACAAATCTCACAGGACCTCCCGACTTTACATTTGTCTCCCGCAAGCCCCAAACCCGCCATTTGAGAATTTCCCGTTACCTTTCGCCTCCAACGCTCTCGCAGCATTTGTTGCAACTCTGTAAAACAGTGACAGCACGCGTGAGACACAGACAGCACGCGTGAGACACGGACAGCACGCGTGAGACACAGACAGCACGCGTGAGACACGGCAGTCGAGTAGATAGTGTGGCCTCAACAACCCAGAACCAGCAATTGGCCAAAAGCTCTGGGCCCTCTGTCTCAAAAACCCAGACAGACGCCTAATTTTGCACAGAATTTCAAAGGGTACCCTAGACACTAATTTGAGGGTCTTTTTCTTTAGTGCTCTCATGGATTGATCCAGAATAGATATCGGTGTCACGATTAGGCAGGGAGTATAAGGGAGGCCCCCTTGCCATTTCTGGAGAGAGAGAGGCTAAGGAACCCAGGTACCCCAGCTCAGCTTCCCTTCCCCGTTTACTGTGCCTCTGAAGACACAAAACCCCTGTGAAGACACGAGGACCCCTAAAGGACAACGCTTCGGCTCCCACTTACCCTGTGCCCAGAGAGTGGCCCCACAGACACACAGGGGTCCCACCACTTCTCGCCTTGGTCCATTCATAGACACAAATAGCGTCCGTGGTTAGCCCCTCCTCCGTGGGCTTCCCGGTTGAATCCCCGAACCCTGGCAGCAAGAAGGGGTGAGCACAGTATCACACCCTGTGAACTGAGGAGTCATCAAAAGCCTTCTGTCCCCATCTTTGTCACTGTTCCCAGCACGTACCTCTGTAGTCCACAGACAAGACATGAAAGCCCCCGTCACTCAGCACCTGCATGCCAAATGAGCTGTTATCACTTCAGGCAGTGAGACGATCCCCACAGAGAAGGCTCCTCATCAATACATTTATGTCCGTCCCTCTGTTGTAATGGGTAGAAAGGTGGGTTCGGAAGGGCTAGGATCCCGTTCACTGGTAAGGCACATGCCTGGTGTGTTCAAGGTGCTTGGTTTGAGTCCCAGAATCACAAAAATTCTGTATTTTTTTTTTTTAAATCTGGAGATGAGAGTCTATGCGGGAATTGAAAAGCAGCCTGGGTCACACCCGGGCTCTGCCATGAGCCGCTATACAACCTCAGTCTGCTTGTTAAACATGCAGATATGTAAATATTATTCAGGGTTGCTGGAGGGTTACATGGATATTGTAGCAGTCTCAGCTGAGCCTTGTCTAGAGCTGGGGGTGTGGCTCCAAGGTCGAGTACCCATCTAGCATACTCAAGGCCTTGGGCTTGATCCCTGAGACCACACACACACACTCTTTGGAAGAATGAATGATTTTCCCTGAGAATGAAACGCTACACAGAGTTGTGGAGAGAGGCACTCTCATAGTGGGGAGGTGTTTATCTCAGTCAGATAAAAGTTGTAGTTTCAACTAAAAAAAAATAAAGGCATCACCACTTGAATATATGAAATCATTGCCCAGCTCCAATTAGGGAAAGAAAGAAAGAATATGAAAATTTAATTTTAAACAAGCTGAAACACAATAGCCAAAGAAGAGAAACTCTTCAAGATGCATTTTGTGGATAAATTGAAGGGAAGAGTCATAGTAACTAATTATAAGTCTTCCAGCTACTTATGGGCGGAGCCAAGATTGCAGCCCAAGCCTGCCTGGGCCTGCCTGGGCCTGCCTGGGCCTGCCTGGGCCTGCCTGGGCCTGCCTGGGCCTGCCTGCATCTATGTAACTGTGGCTTCCTACTGCGGTGGCTGTGCGTGGCTAAGCCTGACCAGGGATCTTCACCATTCAGATCAAACTACAAGTTAGAAACAAACTGGAACTTTCAGCTTGAGCCAACACACAGTAGGTGGGCCCCAGGGAGGTGGAGTGGGGTCATCCGTGAGTGGCTTGTAGCATCCCATATTGAGTAAGGAGAGCAATAACAACTCCCACACTCCAATATGTACTCCTAGGAAAATAAACAAGACTCGGAAAACTAAATAGTCGCCTTTAGTTTTCCATAACTGTACTATTTAAGTAAATTCAGGGAGAAAAAAAGTAGAACTTCATAACATCAGTGAGCTAGCTAGCAGTTACTTAAAATTAACTGGAAAAGGTATAGTCTTTAAATTGGTAATTGTGACCCCTATGTAAGAACACGAAAAAGAGAGCCGAGTGTGTGATGCATGCCTAAACACAGCTTTTGGGGGGCAAGAGGCAAGCAGATCTCTGTGAGTTCAAGGCCAGCCTGTTCTATATCAAAAATTTCAGGCTAGCCAGGGTTACATAGTGAGACCCTGCCTCAAAAAAAGACAAGGAGAACCAAGAAAATGAAAATGATTATAAAAGAGTGTAAAAGTGTGCAATGTAATTTATATTTAGGTACAACCACAGTATGAAAGGTTTTGATGAAACAGAGAAAAGGCCAGTGGAGAATGAGCAGAAACAAGTAACAGGATTGGGGTGGGGGTGGGGATGAAATGAGGAAAAGTGTGATGAGACAGACCTTCGTTCTAAAGGAATCACCTGCCCAGACAGGCGAAGAAATTTGTAGAAGTGAGGTCAAAATCATGGAAGGGTTTGGGGGCCCAGAGTTATTACCATGTGTTTACACACACACACACACACACACACACACACACACACACACATATACACACACTCCCCATGTTATTTCCATGTTTACACACACACTCCTATCTGAGTCAAGGTAATGGATGAAGAGAAGGCCACTCAGGAGGGGGCAGATCTCTCAGGAGACCATCACACTGAGGCCCTCAAGGGGAACTCCACACTGTAACCCTGACAGAACTGGAGGGGACTTAGAGGGCTGGTACTCTATGACCTCTTAGACTTACCTTGGCCAGCTTGACTCTGTGAGAAGCTGCCCTGTGGAGGAGAGGGGCAGAGCGGGGAAGCACAGGAATTAGGATCAATCATGACAAATTCAATACAAACCTCTCACAATGTCCCCCCTTATCTGTTCTCTTTTAGATTTTTGTTTTGTTTTTGTGTATTCTGTTGTTGTTGTTATTGTTGTTTGAGACTGGGTTACACTCTGGAGCCCTGGCTGGCCTCAAGCACACAGAGATCTGTCTGCCTCAACCTCCCAAGTGCTGGGAATAAAGGTAGGTATTACCACGCCTGGCCTAACACGGGTCTTTGTTTGTTTTGTTTTTTGAGCAGGGTTTCTCTGTGTACCCTTGGTTGTCCTGGAACTAGCTCTGTAGACCAGGCTGGCCTCAAACTCACAGAGATCCACCTGCCTCTGCTTCCCAAGTCCTGGGATTAAAAGTGTGCACCACTACCATCCCACAAAGAAATATTTCTTAGTGGCAAGACCAGCTTGCCTGTGTCAGGGCCGATGACCAAAAGACTCCACCTCCACCCCCATCTTTCCTTGGATGTGCTGGTTTCTCCAGGGCTTCCCAACACAAGCATTTGATGACGTACAGATAATCCATCTCTGGGTTCTGGGAACTTACCCCTAGGTGTTCTCTGTAAGCTAAAGGAAGGATTCTAAAGAGTGACTTCAGAACTGAGCTAGGGGTGAGGGTGGGATGGGATCACTTGCACTCAATTACAATTTGTCTGAACCCCACTAACTCTGCCACAAAGCTCAAGAAGAAATGAAGAATGACTTGCCTTTGCAAGTACAAAATACCCCCAAAATGACAGCACCCACACTCACCTCAACAAAAGAAATCAAAGAATTAGCCAAAAGGCAGAAAAGCCCTTTTAAAAAAAACATTAGCCTCAGAGCCAAAGTTGTTCAATGTTAATGAGCCATGGAACCTCTGAGCAGCTAGTTAAAGCTATAAACCCATTTCCTAGAAACAAAAATGGGCCCACCCTGCAAGTTTATGACGTTAGGAATGAGTTCGAAAGTCCTCAAGTCCCCCATAGATCTGGGACCTATATACACTGATTTTGGTCCTTTGACGAGATCCCCTGTAGCTTCTTGTTGGAGGAATAGTGCTCAGTGCTCAGTACTCAGCACTGCGAGCTCAGTACTGCTGACTATTAGCTGAGACTTCAGGGTAGAGGCTGAGGAGGGTGTGGCCCGTGGACCTGGGTCAACCGAGGACAATTTCTGATTCACACACAGACACAGGCATGGCAGTCTGGTGTACTGATCCTTTAAATAAACCTACTGCAAGACTGTCCAACTTCATAAACCAGAACAATGCTAAACAAGGCCCACTGTTCAGTTTCACTGAAGAAAAAAAAAAAAAAATCTTAGAGAATGCAATTCTAAAACGGACAGAGCAAGAAAGCTCCTGGAGAGATAGATGGCAAGACTTGAGAAAGCCATCACCTGACAGACAATGACAGGCCAAGAAGCACAGGCGAGCTAGCCAGCGGGCAGGTTTCCTGAGCCTGTCACTTGGTTTTGGTTTGAAGCGTCTGTACTCTACCCCCAACCCTCAGCCATGAGGGAGACAGTGGGTTTGTGATACGCTGTCCCCTCCCGCTCCGGCAGAGCAGTCCCCAGCTGATAATCATGTGGGCCAGGCAAGGCTTTGACAGCACATCAATGAACAACAGGCTTCTAGGAGGCCAGCTTTGGGACAAAGCCAGACAGGGACCACAAGGACTGGGTTGAAGCATGAATACCTGAGAACGGAATCTATCAGTCTCCAGTCTCTGTGGTCAGAGTTCCAGGTGACTTCTCTCAGGCATCAGACTTCAGATAAAGGGAATTAATGCTTTAATAATAAAAGGGAATTAATAAAGGACTCTCTACTCTAATTTTCTGGAAGAGACCACCAATGTGGAAATTGCTCTTTGTCTGTCCTTTAATGCACACCTAAACCTTTTCCAGTTATCCACAGGTTTGTCAATCCATGGAGTATTTGGAGACTATTTGGAAATAGCATGAGTTACAATGGGAATGCTTGTCTCCTAGGGAGCCACACATACATTCGAAGAAATACAGAGGGAAGCTTTTACAGACCAAATGAAGAGGACGACGTGAAGCCCTTTGGAAGCAATTATTCCTAGCCACTAGGATTAGAAGCAACCAGTCTGGGGCTGAGAGGAAAGTGACTGAACAGATATTCCCGCACAAGAATCTGAGGTCCCAGCGGCCTTTGTGCAAGGCTGTGGTTCTGTCAAGTCTGCTATGGACAGTTCTTCTTGCCGGACACACGCATGAGAACCCCTTCCTCCAGGATGCTAGCTCTAGTCTTTTCTTGGTTTAAAAGCAACTGATTCCATTTGGATTCAATCTATCGTCTTGGATAATCTTGAGCGTTATAGAAGCCAGTGGCTTAATTGAAATCTATACGGGCCTTTTGGAAGAATTACCATTCCCTCCCTATCGGAAACAGACTCTCGATCATTCTACATGCCATGCAGACTGCCTGTTTAAAGAGAAGCCATTTGCCAGAACACCATTGCATTTCAAAAAACCAATAAAAATAGGCAAAGGCATGTCTGTGCTTGAAATCTGCTTTCAGTCTCCCGTGGCTTAGAGTTGCTCTTAATCTCTCAAAAATAGTTAGTTAGTTAGTTAGTTAGTTAGTTAGTTAGTTAGTTAGATAGATGATAGGTAGGTAGGTAGATAGATAAATAGACAGACAGACGACACTCCAAGCAGAGGTGCTGACCTGTGTTGTGCACTACCATGAAGATAAACAATAATTGGGTTCCCATCATGAAGGGCAGCTTCATACCAGCAGCGACACTTCCCCTTGGCGTCTTCTCCCCGGCAGCTGGGAACTGTGTGCCTGAAGAGCAAGGAATTCTTACAAAACTGCAGAGGCAGAAACTCGCTTCTTCCTATACCCTTATTCCAGAGACCATATATCAAAGCGGCAGCTAAGTGTTTGCGCACTTTATCTGAGTAATACATGCATAAGCTAATAACAAAACCTAAGCGCACAAAGGATCTGAGGGAAATTGCTATTGCTACGGCACCACACAGGGTTCACTGTTTCCTGCTTGAATTCTTGCAACTTTTGTTTCTATTAAGAAATTTCCAAGCCGGGCGGTGGTGGCGCACGCCTTTAATCCCAGCACTCGAGAGGCAGAGCCAGGCGGAACTCTGTGAGTTCGAGGCCAGCCTGGTCTACAGAGTGAGTTCCAGGAAAGGCGCAAAGCTGCACAGGGAAACCCTGTCTTGAAAAACCGAAAAGAAATTTCCAAGATTACAGTTCTTATGTGCAAGCCATTGAAATATCAACAACAACAAAAACCAGGTTGAAACAAGCAAAAAAAATAATAGATATTTACCCAGAATTTGAACATAAACCCAAGTTATTCTTCTTTTATCTCTCAGTAACCAATATTTTATTAAGACACTCATATAGTTCAATAGTTGCTTAAGTTTTGATGCTCAGATTTCCGCATATGAACACATGGGGACTTTGAAATAACAATTAAAGGTGTTCAACAATGTCATGTGGGCGGAGGTGATGGCTAATCTTGGTTGTTAACTTGACACGCCTAGAAAGAATAAACCTCGGCTAAGGAATACCTTCCACCAGATTGGCCCGTGGGCTTGTACGTGGGATGTTTTCTCAATAGTGAGTGGATGAAGGAAGGCCCAATAAGAAAGATGTGGAAACCTAGCGCAGTGGAAACTCCCTGGAATCTATGAGAGTGACCTAGTGAGATCTTGTAGTAATGGGGGACACAGAGCCTGAACCGGCCATCTTCTATAACCAGGTGAGGCTTCCAGTAGCGGGACTGGGACACCAACCCAACAACAAAACCTCAGAACGTGTGGGAGTGGCCAACCAATAACTGTGCCATGAGAGGGAGACCATGCCTGACACCATCCGGATGGTCAGGAACCAGAGGCCAGACAGCCCAAAGACCCAGGATAGAACTGGGGGGAAAAATTCAGACATCATCCAGCAACTGATGGGAGCAGATGCAGAGACCCACAGCTAAATACTAGGTGGAGCCAGGGAAACCCCCGTAAAAGAGGGGGATGAAGGATTGTAGGAGCCAGAGGGGTCGAGGACACCATAAGAGCACAGCCCACAGAATCAACTAATCAGGGCTCGTAGGGGCTCACAGAGACTGAAGCAACAATCACAGAGCCTGTATGGGTCTGAGCTAGGGCCTCGGCATATATGTTATGGTTGCGCAGCTTAGCTTCTTGCTCTTGTGGGGCTCCTAACAGTGGGAGTGGGGGTGTCTCTGACTCGTTTACCTGCTCTCGGCATCCTTTTCCTCCTACTGGGTTGCCTCGTTCAGCCCTGATATGAGGGTTTGTGCCTAGCCTTACTGTAACTTGTTATGCTGTGTTTGGTTAATATCCCTGGGAGGCCTGCTCTTTTTTTGAGGAGAAGTGGATCTGGGGGAGAAGGAGGTGGGGGGTACTGGGAAGAGTAGAAGGAGGGGAAACTGAAGTTGGGATGTAATGTACGAGAGAGAAAAAAAGAAAGAGAAAGATAGGGAGAGAGGGAAGGGAGGGAGGGAGGGAGGGAGGAAGGAAGGAAGGAAGGAAGGAAGGAAGGAAGGAAGAAAGGCGACTTAATGTAAACCCAGGAGCAAGCCAGCAAGCAACCATCCTCCATGGCTTCTGATTCAGTTCCTGCCTCAGGTTCCTACCCAGAGTTCCTGCCCTCATCCTTCATCCATGGACTGTACTTTGTAAGGTGACATAAACCCTTTCCCTGTCAAGCTGCTTTTGGTCGTGGTGTTTATCACAACATAAAGCAAACTGAAACAGCTCTATCCACCATTAAGTGATGGTTACTTCAGAGCACAAGTCAGGTGGTTTAAGGTAAGTCTGTAACACACCCCAAGGACCTTCCTAGATTATATACGTAAGTTTCTCCTCCATAGACAGATCTCTTTAGTTTCTAAGCTACCCAGTTCTGAAGTCACTACTCAAGGGAAGCCATGTAGTCTAACTAATGAAACCAAGTGGCCTCGAGATTGTAAACACTAATCTTCAAGTTCTTCTGTCTTGTTCGGCTAACAAGAGAACTCTGAAAGTGCTGCATTGTATCATTTCACAGGGACATGCAGAACTGGCCAAGAGGCGATGAATCTTCAGTCCCATCAATCACCAAGGAGCAGAAGCCCACCATCCACAGGACCTCTGGAAACACTGGTGCCGCTGTCCTCTGGGTAATCTGCTCATGAACATAGTAGCTGCCTCACCATGCCCATGTAGTCAATCAAACAACTGGCTAGACTGTCCTTGAGGACAAGGAAAAAGTTATATGCACTGTTCCCAGAACATCCTCCTGTTGGAACTTCAGACTCATGGAGATGAACTATAAAACAGAGTATTAGTAATGGCAGCAAGTAGACCCAACAAGAAGATTCTCAAGATTATAACAGAAATAAAATAGAAGGCACATGACCTCCTTTGACCTTGATTGGGTGATTTCTGTGTGCTAGAGTTAGGCTGTGGATGAACCCACCACCAGAGGCTGTCCACCCATGGAAGCTATAGTCTCATTAGGAAGGCAAAAGTAGGCAAGTAATCATAATGTTTATCCCACGACAATAGAAAGAACTGCCCTAAGCGTTGAACACAGATGGCCATGAGCGAGTTTACTGGAAGAGGAAGAGCAGGGGATAGGAAGGTTTCCTGAAAACGACCAAAGTGGGACCCTTAGATGAACAACAGTAGGGTGGGACATGGAGCGTTGGCAAAAGGAGGGAGCAGAGCAAGTCCTGGTTGTGGTGTTTGTCAGGGAGCCAGTGTGTCTGCCGATGATGGCAAGGATGGATGGTGGAAGGCAGGCATAAGTGGGGCCAGAAGCCAAGAGCGCCATTTTGTATAACTTTAGACTCTAAAGCAAACATTCTGTAAAGTAAAATGGAGCAGGGGGGTTGCCACAATAAAAGGAAAAGTGTACGGAACAGCCTCTAGAAGCTTCCACAGACAGCCAGGTTCTGCACAGGCAGGCAGCACAACCTCACTTCCTCTATGCTCTTCTAGCAGAAAGTTTGGTTCCATCTCCCCCGACACCCCTCTGTGTGTGTGTGTCTGTCTGTCTGCCTGTCTGTCTCTGTCTCCATCTCTCTTCTTTCTATGGCTGATGCATGTAAGAAGATCAGGCCTTCTTAGACGGTTCAGAGGCTAACACGTGCTTGCTACACAGGCACAAGAGCCAGACTCAGGCAGGCATCAGTCAGCTCACTCACCAGACGCCGAGCAGTACCCCAGGCTCAGGCCTGACAAAGAAGTTCACTGTGTGAGCGATCGTCGACTCGGGCTTCTTTAAATCCACAAGAAGGGGAGCTTTATCTGCAAAGCAGAAATCGTTTTCAACCCTGCAGCACCGGGCTCTGGGTCTGTCCATCCATTTTAAAAGAAGCTTCGCTTTTGCAAGCGAGTCAGTTTGAAGTTGCGAGCTAAGCCTTTCCAGAGTGAAAAGCAGAAGAAACCATTTCTCTGAGAAGGTAAGTAGAATCGGGCGAAAATAAACCCATGGGGAATACCATTATCATCAGCTGTAAGGCAAAATAGAGCCAGTCTTGAGTTCAACAGAGGGCTCCAGTATGGGGGGAGAAATCCATCTCTCTCTCTCTCTCTCTCCTCTTCTATAATTGATGCAGGTAAGAAGAAGGATTAAAAGGCTGAAGTGATGGTTCAGTGGATAATGTGGTCACTCTCCACACAAGCATAAGAACAAGCGTTAGGGCCCACCACACCCACATAAAAAGCCAGGCAGACATGGCAGCCAGCCTGAAACCTCAGCAACACGGCAAAAAAGCAGAGGATTCTGGGGTAACCTACTGAGACTAGCCAGATCTGGAAACTCCTCTTCAGCAAGAGGAGAGTGATGAGGACAACACCCAGTGTCAACACACACACACACACACACACACACACACACACACACACACACACAAATGCTCCCATACACATACATGCACAGACATACATACATATGCATACACACACATACTCATACACACACATACACATACATTGAGGCACACACATGTATACATATACACAAACATACACAGAGACATATACACGCATATTGTCATACACACACGTGTTCACATACTCATACAGACATATGCATATACATACAAATACATACTCTCATATACACACATTCATACACACATACGTACATATGCACACATACATACACATACAAACATTCAGGTACACACATACACATACACACAAACATGCACAGAGACATAGACACACACATGAACATATATACAGACACACACACACACACACACACACACACACACACACACACTTTCTAGCAGTGATGGATGAATTTGTGCTAACCATCAATATAGTTGGTTTCCAACCATGTAAGTCTAGCCAGGGTTTTGTGACGTGACTTTTCTTGTGTCATGACCTTAAGAGCAGTGAGCTCTTCATTTGGGAGAATTTATATAGGAACATCCATGGGCAGTACATACTCACAAAAATTGAAATAAATCATCATGTTCATCAGAGGAGGGAAAACACGTTCCTTGAAAGATTTCCTCGGGGAGCTTCGGTGTTCAGCAGCAATGTTTCTCCCAAGCGCCGAGCAGGCACAAGGGAAAGATCTGCCAGACATTGAGAGTAAAGTTTTCAAGATCAGCCCAAGGCTTGTCCTGGTTTGTTTGACTTTAAAGATTCAAATCCAGGGGCTGGAGAGATGACTCAGCAGTTAAGAGCACTGACTGCTCTTCCAGAGGTCCCAGGTTCAATTCCCAGCACCCACATATCAGCTCACAACTATCTGTAACTCCAAGATCTGACACCTTACACAGACATACATGTAGGCAGAAACACTAATAAAAGAAAAATAGATGAATGATTTTTTTTAAAAGAATGCCTTAAAAAAAAAAAAAAAAAAAAGATCCAAATCCAATTCCAGAGGCTAACCCTGCCATAGAAGCAAAATCCTTCACACAACTAACTGCTCATAGCTATATAAAATGGCACTGTTGGGCAGCCAGGTGAGGAAGGCCCTCAGATAGAGGCCCTGCCAGTCCCTGCAGAAGCCCAGTGTGGCTGGAGCAGGAGACGAAGCTAAGACCCTGCATCTGGGTGAGCAGCCCATGGGAGGCCTGGACAGGACCCTGAAGTCGAACACAAACAGCTGCAGACGGCTTTGTCAGGCACCAGCTCAGAGCCCCATCAGCTCAGAGTGAGCAACCACTAGAACCGTGCAAGCTCTTTGGGCTGGGGCTCAGAAAGCAACGTGTAGAAGGCCCCCACCTTTGAGAGGAAAAGGACCTGTGGGGACCATGGCAGGAAAGGACCCCAAGGCACTCCAAAAGGGCTGAAGCCAGGGCAGGGTGACGTTGGATCACACACAGCTTCCTTTCTTTTTTGATATATATTTTTATTTTATGTGTCTGTGTGTTTTGCCAGCATGTATGTTCTGTACATGATGAGTGGTTCTTGGGCCTTCACATCTTTCTTTTACTGTTCTCTTCAACACCAACACCTGAAGCTACATGCCACGGCAGCCCAGTGATGACGGCCCACTAAGGCCACCCGTCCTGAGCCACATTTTTTATGAAGTTCAAGATCGTGTCCTAAGAATTAACACTTTCATCTCCTGCTTCCCACTTACGATCCCACCATCCACTATGCAAATCCTTTTCCCTATGCTAATTGGTCAGCACTAATTGCTCAATGTGATATCCTTAGAAGGTTGCATTGATTGCCTCTGCTAGACCAGAGCAGATGGGGGTAGTAACTGCCATTACCTTGCTTTGCAAATGAGAAGTGTTGACAGTCAGGACTCCCTCCTTCCCAAAGGCACAAACCAATGAATGAACCACTGTCCCCAAGTCTACCTGACCCCAGAATTTTGCCATGATCTCCATCCAACAAGCTGTCACAGACCTGCTGAGTTCTACGTATTCCCAGCGCAAGCAAAGAGGACCCCAGGAACGAGGCCAGCCTCCACCAAAATTCTGCTCCTGGGGAATAGTATTTCATATTCCCTTTTCCCTCTGCCCCCTCACTCTGTCTTAGAGTCCCTTCCTCCTTAACTTCTTTCCCCCTTTCTGTCCCGGTATTTACAGGAGCCTCTGGCTGTGGAAGCGGTCAACCTCTAAACAATTCTCCTTCAAGTGTTGATGACTTAAAAACCAAAGCGCTTATCCATCTCCAAAAGAGGCTTGAAGAGACATGATGAGTCATGGATTTTGGACAGGTCTGCCAGTAGTGGAAAGCTATGCAAGCTCCAAGCTACGGGTCGCTCTTCAAATATATCACACATGGGCGACTGCCTACCCACAGAACCAGCAAGAAAGACTCAAAGAGGATTGTTTCATAACACTCTAAAATAGCCCCCACAAAGGCAGTGGGAAGGGCAGGGCGTTGTTCTGATTTTAGAGATGAAAATCACAACCCCAAGATTCTGCTCTGAGCCACAGATCAAAGCAACGGGGCAGACAGAGGAGAAGTCTGTAGGGGTGGGCTTCTTTCCAGTGTGCTGTCTCCTGCAGGCTCTGCGTTCCTGCACCGTCCCCCTACACACACACACACACACACACACACACACACACACACACACACACACACTCCTTGCCCTCCAGGCTCCCCTTAAGTTATCTTTTGAAGGTAGGCAGGGTAGTCTCCTGCTAGGTTACCTTTTGAAGGTCTGTCTGCTTGGGGAACAGTGGCATTGAAAGAAAATATGTTTCTTTGTTTTTTTTGTTTTTTTGTTTTTTTTAAGGAATAATTTATACGGGACCTTTTTCTCAAATAGCTCAAGGCACTTCAGTGAGAGCCGCTTAGGAGAAAGAAGAGAATGACCTGATCCCCCAGCATCAATAATGCAAAGGGGCTTCTTTTAATGAAGGGGTTGTCGATTTGACTTCCCCTAGATTGGCCGAGGATCAAAAGTCACCAGCGGCTAACAGACCTGATTTGAGCAGGGGAGGCAGTTTCCGGCCGGTCCTGGCTATAGGCTGGCTACATCACACAGCCACCTTGGCACTGGGGTGTTCTTTCACCTGTCTCTTGATCAGTGGCAGCCGCAACCACAGGGCGCCTCAGAGGGGCCAGAAGACCTTGCTAGGAGATTCTTCCCGGTGAAAACTGGCTGGAGCCGGAGCTTATGTAGAGTGTGTCCTTCCTGCCCAGAGGTGTGCACAAACCAGCTTTTGAGAGCCCAGATCAGACAATATTCAGCCAGAAAACTATTATTATATTAAGACGTGCTGTACCTCCATTCCATTGCTGACTGACACAGTCAACACGTGCTGATCAAGGAGTACCAGGTTATGCCCTCCCCACCGGATTGCACACCACCCTCTTTGCACCCTGCATGCATTTGGGTGGTTTTTGGCGATAAACCCTCTACACACAGACCTTCCCTCTGTGGATTTTCCTTTCTGCCCTTTCTCACCCACGAGCAGAGCCTCAGATTGACCCTTGATGGCTTTCTGGTTGCTTCCCTATGATAGGCCTGTCTTCTCCTGAGCTCATCAAAGGTTCCCCAGGACCACACAGCAGCTTGGACATCCCTCTCTATCTAGCACATGTCAAGCGCAGTCAGTATGGGCTGACCCATACAGTGAAGACTGACAGATGCACGTTGTTTGTAAGGGTGAAAGCAGTCATGGGGGAGGCAGTGGGGACTAGAGGGCTCCATCCTTTGCTTATGTTTTCACTGCAGTTGAAAAGTGAGTCCCCAAGCGCTCTGCAAGCACAGGGATTGTTGACCGTTTTGTTTACTCCTGTGGATGCCGAGTCCTAGGTTAGTGAGTGACAGATAGAAGACCCGTCCTGTGGGAAGAATTAGTAAGATCTTCGGCCCCTCCCAGGAGTGCTCTGCGAACCATCTAGAACAAAAAGGCAGTGGCCCAAGAAAGAGGAAAACAGCCTTTAAGCTTTCTCCTGACTCCTTTCCTGAGACTAGCTTCCATGCAAGTGAAGATTTATTCTCATGGTCCCATCCACCTTAGATAGTAACCATATCGGATGAACTTTTTGAATAAATATACTAGCAGGGAATGTGTCCCTGTTAGTTTTATGTCAACTTGGCACTAGAGTTACCTAGAAAGAGGAACCTAAGTTAAAGTGCATCCATTAGCTTGCCTGTGAAACAAGTATGTGGAACATTTTCTTAGTTAATGATTGATGTGGCAAGGTCCAGGTTGCTGGGCACATACCATCCGTGGGCAGGTGGGTCTGGGTGATTTTAAAAAGCAGGATGAACAAGTCAGTAAGCAGTGTTCCTCCCTGGCCTCTGTTTCAGTTCCGGCCTCCAGGTTCCTGCCTTGAGTTCCTGCTCTAACTTCTCTTCATGACGGACTATAAACCCTCAGCTCCCCAGCTTGCTTTTTGGTCGTGGTGTTTTATCACAGAGATAGAAAGCAAACCAGGACAGTACTAAAACTCAGCCACTGAAGATAATGGCTGATTAAGTGGTCTCCTTCCACCTCACACATCACATTAGGCATATGCAGGGCTAAGCATGGTCAGCGCCCTGTGGATGCTGGAGCGTCCGTCTCCTTAGCATTAGCACATCTCCTCTTAGATCAACGCCCCTCTGCTTAGAGGAAGAACTGCACCGGTGTTTCATTCTTTTGGGAAGCACTTCAGAGCCTTGAAAGACTCGACTTTTACTAATTAGCGAGGCAAGCAGCCGAGGGTCCTCTCAACCCTGTTATTAGCAACATGGCGGGCTCTCTATGACTGTGGACTGCAGCTTTGTCAACCTAAGAAATGTTCTTTCCTGCCTATTGAGGGATAAACAATCAGCCCCTAGCTTTATAGAGAACAAATTATGGGGTAGGTGATGGGGTGGGGAACAGTTTCCCCAGAGCAGCCATGTCAAGGGGGAGAGAATGGATGTAACTGGAGCAGTGTGATCCCACTCACTCTCCAACCTCTGCTATGGGGTGGCGGTGGGGGGGGGTGCGGGGGGGCGAATGGGAGGGGGGGCAGGTACAAGAGCAAATGATCCCCGTTGGTCATCATCCCTAGGGCATTCCAAAGTGAGGTCTCCTGTGTGTGTGTGGCTGTGATCCTAGAGTAGTTTGTATAAATCAATGCTGGTAGTAATGGCTTTATCAGAGGTGCAGCAGGTGGTAATTGTGGTTCAGGCGTCAGTCCAGCAGAAGAGTATCTCTGATGGCTGTGTCTCATTCAAGCGAGGCTTGCGAGAATACAGACTCCAGAATGTATTTTGCTTCTGTTGTCTCCCGACCTGCTGCTGCTACTGCGTATATGGTGTGGGGAATTCCCCATTACCTGTATTGTATGTGTTTATCTCATGAATACATCTCATCTACTGGGCACATTTATCTGCAGACTGTCAGGAAGATGCTGTATAATTTTTGACACAGTCAGAGCCTATTGAGTACTACTAAGAAGCTGCTTTAATCACAGCTTAGATTTATAATTTAGGGAAACACCTGAGTCCAGACTGGCTCAAATTCCCTTGATCTTGATGCTGAGAATTGCAGTTACAGGTTTCTTGTACACCATTAGGTGAAATGAAGCTTCAAAGGAGCTTTAGATTAGACCAGGTAGGTGCTTTGCTATCACAGGGACACACAGCTGAGGTGCCTGGCTAGGTTGTAAATACAAAGACAGCCCAATTATAACTAGCTGGCAAATGATTAATTCCTTACACTCATTCCTGACCTCAGCTTGTGAAAATAAATTCTGACTAGTCAAGGCTACAGAAAATAACTTGACTCTGTAGCCCCAAGTGGGGCTGCAGGTGTTCCTGGATAATTAGAACTCTTACAGTGCCTGAAATACTTGGTTGGGATATGTAAGCTGTAAAAGGACATGAGAAGGTTGGAGCGACGAGAAAGAACACCACAAGAGTAACAGCACGTGAGTGCAATAAATAGTACGAGAGAACCCAACATGAGAAGAGAGCAACATGAAAGAAGAGAGGAAGCAGCCATCAGAATGCGGGTGAGTTCTTCCTCTAGTCCCTAAAAATTTCCCAGATAGAAAAAGGTTAGTTTCAGGACTCTGGGCATTCTCTTTGAGCCCTGGTGCAGTCTGGGGCTGGTTCCCCATGACTGCAATAAATTAAAATGGAACAGGAAGAAGAAATGCAGCAAAACTACCAATGCCTTCCCATATCAACAAAACAGAAGAGATATACACCTGGGGCTACTGTCCCAAACCCAGCGCTTGGCTCCCGTGCAAACAAGATTAGTGATGTGATATTGATCTAAACAACTGATTGGAGGTGACTGATTGTTCAGACCATGGTTTCATGGGAGACAGAATGTTTAAAAGGAAACGAACGAAACACCATGATAAACAGACATTTTCAGACATAAAGAATGTTAAGAATTTACACAGGTAACCCCATGGTGATTCCAATACATACACCTAAGAACTCACACCCGGGGAGTCAGGTATTCATCATGGAGCTTTCTCCACCTACACAGGCCCTTGACCTTGAAAGATACCACCCCAGATTGCAGCACACCGTATGTTATGGCTGCCTCTATTATTAGTAATATGCAAATCCATCCGGTAGAGCTGCAAATTAAGCAAGTAAGAGAACCCATCTTTTGGAGTCTCGTTTCCAAAGCCCTTATACATTTCTGAAAAGTCAAACCTGCCTACCTCTCTGATCTAGGTAGTATTTGATGGCTGGGATAAAGCTATCTCCAAGAACTCCAGAGTAAGCAATGATGTGAAAGCCAGCAAGTCATCGTCCATATCTCCCCGAAACCCTCCCTCCTGCCCCCCAATTCCCAGCCCTAAAGCTTCAGTGCTCTCTAGACCACAGAGAACCAATGGACCGGTTCAGCCCTATGGCCCCAGCAACTGCCTTACCCCTGCTTGGAACAGCCAGGCTGTGGAGGTGATGGACCCACTGAACACACTCACCTCAGGTTCCTCAGGACCATGTCCCACCAGGAGGCCACACAGGCACAGGCAGGGGGCCCGGGCTCCGAGCCTGCCTCACAGTCCCTAGCATCCATCCCCAGGTGCTGCCACCGCTGGAGGAGCAGTTACTGGCCACTATGGCCCAAGCTCGCCCTCTCCTCCCCTGCCACCCCGGTTCCCGCCCTCTTCTATAGCACAGAGGGAAGCTTGGCCACCCGCCCAAGGTCACACTCATCTCAAGAGGCTGGGGTTTCCTCCCTAGTTGATCTCACGCCCAGACACACAGGTGAAGAATAGAAAGAAAATATATAACACATAGATACATAGATAACTAAGTACCATTTTGGTTTCTGTTTACTTTCCATTGGCTTTCATTATGTATCCCCACAAGTTTGGGCAGGTGCTTGACTTTGCTGAGCCCACGGAACAAAGCAAAACTTTGTTTTTAAAATCAAGACAGTAAATTTGCTAGGCACAGCTTTATAAGACCTGCATATCTCTACAAGAATTCCTTTGGCTCCCTTTGGTTAAGATATAGTCAAGAGACTAGAGAGTTAGTTGGAGGTTAAGAGCACTGGCTACTTTTCCAGACAACAGCACACACTTGAGCTCACAACAGTCTACAGCTCCAGTTCCAGGGGATCTCATGGCCTCTGTGAGCACTAGGCACAAAAGTGGTGCTTAGACCCATATACAGTCAAAATACCCATACATAAAATAACATGCAATTTTTTAAAGGTTCATCTGCCCAGGGGATTATGAGCTACACAATTACTCCATCTGTCCAAAATGAAAATTATTCTGGTGTTTTGTTTACTTATCAGTATATAGCCAAACCCATCCTTGTGCCAAGAAACAGACACCTTGAGATGGCTGGCCCCTGGTACAGTAGTTTTCTCTTAAGAGCGGGAGCCACAGGCCAGCCAGAGCTGCTCCACAAAAGCCACAGGGCCAGAGAGTGGGGACGAGGAGGAAAAAGATGCAATGTGACACCAGGACCCAGGCTTCCTCCTGGAGCAAGGCACATCATCCCCGGAAGCCAAATGTGATTTTCTATGGTGTGGGTTCTGAAAGGATCTTTATTGACTCAGGACCCCCAAGACCAAGTCCTCAGCACAAAGATTTATTTGCCCCAGAGGGACAGAGGCAGGAATTCAGAGACAAAGACAGGAAAGAGAGGATGAGGGAGAAGGGGAAGGGAACAGGGGAGAGGGGGGATGTTTGTCCCAGAGAGGATCAAAGGACTGACTGCCTCTGGATAGAGAGGACACAGACGTGGGACATTGGCAAATGGCTGTTTATAAAGGTAAAATGGGAAACTCTGTGTTAGGATGGGGTGTTTAATTTTGATTGGGCATGTTAATTAGGTGAGCCAAAGGGGGCTTTTGATTGCTGGACTTCAATGCTTTGGTTGCTGGACCTTGGGGGCTAGCTTTAGGAATGTAATCTAATGGTTTTTAGCAAGGCAGAGGGAATGGGGGAGAAGGGTATGGCCTGACAGAGCCACGTGCTCGGGTCGGCTAGCGTCCCTTCAGGTTCTCTGCGGGCTTTGACTGTGAAGCCCCAGAAAGTTTGCAGGGACTCCCCCACATTGGGGAAAATGGACCCCTCTGTAAGAAAGGGCAGCTATCAAGAAGGGGGTGGTCTCACGAGGACTAAATCATGTCATAGAACTGGCAAAGGCAGACTATTTCCTCTTTTAATTACTCTTACAAGTTCCTTCCAGGGGCAATACGGGCCTTGAACCTCTGCCCTCCATGTGCCAAGCAGGCATTCTCCCAGTGAGCCACCCCTTGGTCCCCTTTCTGTCTAAATCTTGAGATAAGCTCTCACTAAATGACTCAAGGTAGGGCCTTGAATTCACTCTTGCAGAACTTCAGCTTGTGATCTCTCCGCCTCAGCCTCTAGAGTAGGTGAGATTGCAGGCCTGCAGCACCAAGGTCGGCGTCAGGGTGTCCACCTCCTGATTCACATCATGACTAATGAGGACTCAGGTTAGGCTGAGTCTGTGTCAATCTGCAGCTGCCTCATTCCTGGGCTGAGATGCCTGACAGGTGAGAGTCCACAGGGTCACACATGAAGATGGAATTTCAGAGAATTTGGCCAAGGCATCTCTGGATGAGCCTCCAGGTCATGCCCTATGGTGCTGGAGACATCAGAGAGACCGAGCAGATGAGGGAGCCAAGACCAGCTGTAATTTTACTTTTTCATCAGAACTGCCAGCTCCCAAATAATGACATGGAGACTTATTAATTATGATAGCCCAGCCTATAGCTTAGGCTTGTTCTTAACGAGTTCTTATAACTTAAATTAACCCATATTTTTTTTTCCAGAGCTGAGGACCGAACCCAGGGCCTTGCACTTGCTAGGCAAGCGCTCTACCACTGAGCTAAATCCCCAACCCCTTAACCCATATTTTTAAAATCTATATTCTGGCATGACACCTCATCTTCTGCTTCCTCCACGTCTGGCTGATGACTCCGCCTTTCTTCCTCCCAGAGTTCTCTCTCTTCCCAGAAGTCTTGCCCATATTGTGGAATATTACTTTAACTAGGCAAAGATGTGTTACATTTGTATTGTGGAATATTACTTTAACTATGTAAAGGTGTGTTACATTTGTTTATGCTGCATTTGTTTAACTATGTAAAGATGTGTTACATTTGTTTTTGCAGTGGAATATTACTTTAACTATGTAAAGGTGTGTTGTTACATTTGTTTCTGCTGCGTTTGTTTAACTATGTAAAGATGTGTTGCTGTTTCACCTTGCCTACCTAAGGCACCTGATTGGTCTAATAAAGAGCTGAACAGCCAATAGCTAAGAAAGAAAGGGCTAGTCAGGGCTGGCAGGCAGGGAGAATAAGAAGGAGAAGAAAACGAGAGAAGAAAAGGAGGGAGAAAGAGAGGGAGACGCCTGGGGCCAGAAGCCAGTCAGTCACCAGGTAGACAGACATGGAGGAAATAGAAAAGTAAGATACACAGAATAAAAGAAAGGTCAAAAGCCCTGAGGCAAAAGGTGGATGAAAAGAAACAGGTTAATTAATGAGAACTAGGAAGAAACGAGCAAAAGATAAGGCCGAGCATTCATAACTAATAATAAGTCTCTGTGTCATGATTTGGGAGCTGGAGAGTGGCCCCAAAGAAAGCCTACATGCCTATGCTCTCCAGCCTAGCTATTGGCCTTTCAGCTTTTTATTACACCAGTCACAATACATCTTCACACCATGTACAAATATCCCACAATAACCATTTAGCCTTGGAGGACCCCCAGATTTGATTTGTTGATCTTAGTTGATCGAGACCAAGCCCAACTTCTGGGGAAATATTTGAAGTGACTAGCAAAGTTTCTATAGCTGGAAATCAGGGTGTTCTCTTCTTGGTAAGATTTGTAGATCAATGTTCTGGGAGAGGCATTCTCTACCCTAGACAGACAGACAGATACACACACACACACACACACACACACACACACACACTTTCCTTTTTTCCAGGCTAGCCGTGGCCTCCTGATGCCCCTGCTGCCTCTACCTCTAAGTATTGAAATGACAGGCATGCCCCACCATGGCTACCGTTTTCAAATGGCACATTTTAGAAGTTAGAGATTAGGATCTCCAATCCAATTTGGCATAATTTCAAAAAAATCATCCCTTCAGGCTGGAGAGATGGCTCATCAGTTAAGAGTACTGACTGCTCTTCCAGAGGACCCAGGTTCAATTCCCAGCACATGGATGGCAGCTCACCACTGTCTGTTACTCCAAGATCTGACACTCTCACACAGACATACATGCAGGCAAAACACCAAAGCACATAAAATAAAATAATAATTTAAAAAATTGCTCCTTCCTCTGCTTGTAGATATCAAACACCACATTGGGTTCTGGAGGAATAGGCAGCAGGATCTCCTGGTAGGGAGACAGACCTACCTTAGAGGGAGCCATAATAACATAGAACAGGAATTAAAAAGTACTTGGCATCAGAAATTACATCAGAGAATAAGAGGTCTCAGGGTGGAGATGGGGATAGTGGAAGAAAGCGGAAGGAGAGATCGTGGTGGCCTACTAAATGCTCCCAGACCTGAACAACTGTCAAGAGTGCATCTGGCTGCATGTGTATTACACCTCAGCAAACCTGATCCCTACCCTGTGCTAGACTCTCGGTGCAAGCTAGGTAAGCACTCTACCATGGAGCTACACCCAGCCCAAGCTGACTTTTGAACATTTATTTATTTATTAAGTATACAGTGTTCTGCCTGCACGTAGACCTGCAGGCCAGAAGAGGGCACCAGATCTCATTACAGATGGTTGTGAGCCACCATGTGGTTGCTGGGAATTGAACTCAGGACCTCTGGAAGAGCAGTCAGTGCTCTTAACCACTGAGCCATCTCTCCAGCCCCAAGCTGACTTTTAGTATCATTATCAATGCACACATAGACGACACAAATAAACAAATCCTGTGACTTATTGTGTGGATGTTAAGACGAAGTCGCTGGTGCAGACACAGCAGAAACCAGATGTTCCATCAGGAAAGAAAATCTCAACTGGAGATAATTTCGCCACCTAAAATTACTCTGGACAAAGGGAAAGGGAGATGCTACTGTCTCCTGGCTGCCTGCCAGCTGTGGAGGTAAACATCTGGTGATGGAACATTTACAGCCGCAGACCCAGCAAACAATGGCTGGTTTTCTGTCACCCTGAGAATACTTTACCTTGAGAAGGAAGCAGCTGGTACTCTCACATTTTCTTCTTTAAACATGGCTTTATGGACATGTAATTCCTAAGCCATGACATTCACCATTTAAAATAAAACAGCTCAGTCATTCTGTGCTCACAACTGAATGGCTGTCATCATTATTTAAACATAGAACATTAGCACACCCCAGAAGGATCCCTGTACCTATTACCATTTGTTCACTGCAATGGATTGTCAACTCAATTACATCTGGAATTAACTAAAAATCCGAGCTGCTGGGCTCACCAGTGGGGGATCTGTCGTTAACTGGATCATTTATGAAGGCCCACCTTTAATCTGGGCCACACCTTCTCATGGCAGCCTATGTGAAGGACATGAAAGAAAGGATTTTGCACTTTGCCTGCCTGCCCTCAACTCTTACTCCACTGGTATTAGAGCCTACTTCTTTGGGATTTGGATGTATGCTGAAGACCAGCTGAGACATTTACTACTGGGTTCTATTGGTAGACAACCATTGCAGGGTGTGTGTGTGTGTGTGTGTGTAAATTCTATCAGTTCTGTTCCTCCAGAGAGCCCTGACTAATACAGATATTTGGGGTCCAGAAGTAGCTCTAAAGCAGCAGAAGTTTAAGGATGAATTTTTAAAGCATCTGAAACAGACTTTGCAATCCACTGGCACCTGCAGTCACTGAAGACTGACCTGGATGGAGACCACTGAGAGCCCATGTTTAGAAACTGACTCTGTATAGGACACTTGGACAATTTGTGGGAAAATAAGGAAAATAATGATAATAACACCGACTTGTTTCTGACATTTCTGGATTAATTGATGGCAGGAAAAAAATGAGTTTAGGGATAAAATTAACCAATTTCTAGTATTTCAGGTTACAGTGGCAGAGGAAAAGAGTGAGCTCTCTGGTTGTGTGTAAATGGAATCACACACTGTATGGACTTTCGAGCCTGGCTTTCCTTCCTTAGCATAATGCTTCCAATTCTATTCATGACTGAATAATGTCCCACTGTGTGGCTATACCGCGTTGTGCTTATCAGTGCTTCAGCTGACGGAAATTTCAGTGGATTTTGTATTTTGGTTAGTCTAAGTAATGTGGCTATGGTCATTTGAGTACATGGTTTTAGATACTCACACATTTTCATTTCTCTTAAACATAAGACAAGTAACGGAGAGTCTACCACCTAGGGGCTAAAATAGCTGTCAGTTTGACAGGGTTTAGAATCACCTGAAAGATACACGTGGAGGCATTTCTCTGGAGACATTTTCAGAGGAGGGAAGACCCACCCTGAACATGGGCACCACCATTCCCTGGGCTGGAGGGGTGAGGTCAGACCAAGTGAAAAGGAGGAAGCAGACAGAAGAACACCAGGACCCATCTCTCTCTGCTTCCTGACTGCAGATGCGTGTGAGCAGCTGCCAGTAGCTAGAGCTGTCCTCACTCCCCACCCCCCAGGAGGGACTGCATCCTCAAAGCTGTGAGCCGAAATGAATCCTTCCGGCCCTAGGCTGCTCTTGTCCCGTGTTTGCCTCAGCCGTGAGATGATGGTCGTGAATACCTTTGGGTAAACCAGTATTGAATTTTTAGGAAGCCTCACCAGTATCCAGTGGCCCCAGCACAGCACAGAGGCAAGGGCTCTCTAGCATGGTACCTCACTCTCCTTTTCACGCTCTCTGAGCTTCCCAGGCACAGAGGAATTTAAGAATCTGATGCTGCTGAAATATTAAGGGGATGTTAAAGGCTAGCCACGGGAGATAGGGAGCAAGTGAAGGAACTCACAGATTTAGGTTTTCTTAGTTTGTTTTGTTTTTAATTTATTAAACTTTATTTTATGTGCACTGGTGTGAAGGTGTCAGATCCCCTGGAACCGGAGTTACCTATAGTTGTGAGCTGTCATGTGGGTGGTGGGAATTGAACCCAGGTCCTCTGAAGGAGCAGCCAGTACTCTTTTTTTGTTTGGTTGGTTGGTTGGTTTGGTTTTGGTCTTGGTTTTTGTTTGTTTGTTTGTTTGTTTGTTTGTTTGTTTTCAAGACAGGCTTTCTCTGTGTAGCTTTGTGCCTTTCCTGGATCTCGCTCCGTAGACCAGGCTGGCCTCGAACTCCGTAGATCCGCCTGCCTCTGCCTCCCGAGTGCTGGGGATTAAAGGCGTGCGCCACCACCGCCCAGCCACAGCCAGTAGTACTCTTAACTGCTGAACCATCTCTCCAACCCAACATTTAGTTTCATATAATTTTCGCATGCATTGAAGACAATATGCCTTCTAAGTTCCAGAGTGAAAGTTGGGTCAGTCTTGTGGACTGTATTGAGAGCTCATATGGGCTTCCTGTTAGCTAGAGGGGCAGTTTCTTTGACAAGTCATGAGGTCATAGGTCCCTTTGAGCTGAAACTGGATGTGCTCAAGTGTACTTTTCTTTCCAATGAGCTCTTCATAGTCCATCATGTGCCCCACACATCAGTTCCCCTTGTTATTTCATGAGGAGAGATGACAGGGTGCTGTCTATGGAAGGCCTACCCCCCTTAAGGCCCAGAGCTACCCCCTCCTCCACCTCTCTGGTTTCCTTGTTTGAGGTCCTACGGCTACTCTGTATGTTAATTATTCTGGAGCCATTGGGGTAGTGCAGTCAGAAGCCCTGGCACAACATCCCAGTCCCAGGGCCTCCCAAAAGGCAAGTTAATTACATTCCTCTGTCCCTTCCCAGCTCGACTTCTCTTCCTGTTGTTGATACAAGGATTTCAAAAGCTATCTTCAACCATTTGGGAAGCTGTGGGCTTAAGCACAGAAAAATATTCTACTTTGGCCAGTATTTCATGTCTCAACATCTCTGCTTGGCCAGTGTTCTTCAATCACCAGAGGGAACTGTAGAGAGAAGCCTGCTGCTATCCACACTCCTCCAAACCCGATCCACTTTGCCAGATCTTGTCTCTTGTCTCAAAGAACATCATCATTAATTTTGAAGACCTCAAAAAGGAGTCTTTGTTCATCTCTCTTCTCCTGTCTTCCTCCATCCAGCATCCCCGCTAGATAGGATAGGATTATGTCCTCCCGTGATATTTATTTATTAGGCAGGTATTTTTTTTTAGCATATTCTATATATAGTATCCAGCTTTAGGAGCTCTAATTTTATACAGAGGACTAGCACATATGAAAAGCTGAACAACAACTCAGGCGTCACCACCAAGTCATAAAAATAAATGTAACAGATAATACACATTCCCACAGGCTCAATAAGAAACATCTTGGTAGGCAGAAGAGGTCAGGAAAGGATTAAAGGGAGGTACCACTCTGTTGCTTAGGAACAGCCTCCGAGATGGGAGATAATTTAAAATGGCTTTCCACATAATCCCATAGAATGCTAACGCTGGGAGATAGGCATAAATAATCATTGAATTTACTCTGGTTTTACATAAAGGAAACAGATCCAAGCAAGACCAAACGGTGGGAGGTACACTGCACCCCTCAGCCCCACTGCATAGGAGGCAGAGCACAGTGTGGACTGATTCACCAGAGGTGGCAAGGTGGGGCTCATCATCAGAGGCCTTCAGAACCTGGGAAGAGAGCCACCTGCATCCTGGTCACTGGGCAGGGCTATGACCGGAAGGTGGGAGGACCAGGTGATGGATGGAAGCTTGAGACTACTTCCTCTGAAGTAATGAGTAATCAGGCTGGAAGAGCTTGCAGCTCCTAGTCTATCCACATCCCATCTGCTTACATAGGTGTCCAGATAAGATGCTCCGGGGGAGGTGATACAGACCTAGGTTCCTATGAGGGGGGAGGGGGAATACCTATGGCTTTAGGACATGACAGGGAAGTAGGAAGTCACCCACAAAGGAAGATTTTTTTCCCCTTGACTTCTACTTCATTTTGTTTTAGGTTTTGTTGGAGTTTTATTTTGCTTTGATTTTTTAAAACATCTAATAAGTCCAGAGTTAACTTAAGCCAGCCTTAGGGTTATTACCTAGAAGCAATTTAGCTGGAAAGATAAAAGATTAGATAAAACTCTGGAAAAAAAAAAAAAAAAAGGAGTTCCTGAAAATGAAACCACACACATGAAAACATGGAGAAGACACAAAACCCAGACTGTAGAGAAGGCAAGCAGAATTGGTCACTCTGACCCCAAATACAGTTTCTGACCAGGGACCTTCTGGCTCCCTGGCATTGGGGCAGATAAATCTATTCCCCTTCTTTAGACCATCACAGAAGACAACCCTCAAAGGAAGGCAGTTCTCCTCCCCCATTCCCCTCCACCCACTCTCCTCTCCCTCCCCCATCCCAGCACAGCTGGAGTGAGTGAACTCTGGCACAGCTGGAAATTAGTACAGTTTCTCATCTCTGCCTTTAGTTTTTAAACAAGCAGGAGGAGAGCCCAGGGGACATCCTCCTGGTGGACTATCTGAACTATGATGTCAGTTAGCCTGAGGCTGTGTTCCATAGCTTCCCTGGGCCTGGGCACCCCTGCCTTGGAACAGCCTGGCCCCTAGAGAGGAGTTTTAAAATAATAATAATATGTAGTGTGAAGTGAGATCACAGATGTGAGGGCTCTTCTCTGAAGTTGGGTTGTTTTTTTCAGCCTACAATGCACAGTATTGATATTATTTATTAATGACTGGGTTTGATGCTGTGTCTCTCGGGCTCCTGGGCAAATATGCCTTCACTTAAAGGACAATCAGCAGCCGGGTGGCTTACAGACTAACACAGAAGATTAATCACCAATTAATACGAATACAAAAATGGACGAGAGGTCTGGCAGTTGCTTCTTCTGGGTCACCACCCATCAAAAGGAATTAAGAATTGATATCTAGCTGATCTCCCCACTTCCAATATGAGAGACAAAGAATGTGGGAGAGGGTTTGGGAGAGTTTTTACTCTCCTGCATGCTAAGTGCCAAAGACTCTCTCCCAGAGTCTAAGTCCCAGAACCCTAAAACTACACAGCAAACATCAGCTCATTAGTCCATAGGTGAGTATTGAATCCCATTGTGAGGTGACTGATAAATCAAGTTTTGCTAATCCTTCGTTGTGTGTGTGTGGGGGGGGGGGCTGGATGTTCATGTATGTGTGGGGGATGGATGTTCATGTATGTGTGTGGGGTGGATGTTCATGTATGTGTGGGGGATGGATGTTCATGTATGTGTGGGGGGTGGGTGTTCATGTATGTGGGGGGCTGGATGTTCATGTATGTGTGGGGGGTGGGTGTTCATGTATGTGTGTGGGGTGGATGTTCATGTATGTGTGGGGGATGGGTGTTCATGTATGTGTGGAGGGTGGGTGTTCATGTATGTGTGGGGGGTGGGTGTTCATGTATGTTTGGGGGATGGATGTTCATGTATGTGTGGGGTGGTTGTTCATGTATGTTCAGGGGATGGATGTTCATGTATGTATGGGGGGTGTTCATGTATGTGTGCAGGGGATGGATGTTCATGTATGTATTCAGGGGATGGATGTTCATGTATGTTGGGGGTGGATGTTCATGTATGTGGGGGTGGATGTTCATGTATGCGTGGGGGGCAGGGGTGTTTTGTGTGTGTGTGTTCATGTGAAAATCTGAGGTCAACCTTGGGTGTTGTTCCTCAGGAGTGGTCCCAGTTCTTTTCCTGCTGCCTTTTCTCCTCCTCCTCCTCCTCCTCCTCCTCCTCCTCCTCCTCCTCCTCCCTCTCCCCCTCCTCCCCTTTCTCCTCTCCCTCCTTCTTCTTCAATTTACTTATAGCCAAACTTATTCCTGATGGCAGCATTGTTTTCTTATGCTGGAACGATGTATGCCCCCAACTTTGAATGGAGTCATCCATCTAAGTGGGTGCACTATCTGAATCCTGCAGGCTCAGATGTCCCCCTGAGAACTCTCACGCACCTCCACTCCTCTGCAGACTCACTGAGCTGCGAAGCAGTGTGGTGCTGATGAGGTGGTGGTGGAGATGGCTGCACCCGGCAGAGAGGCCAGGGTGAAGGTAGAGGTTCAGACAAGATTAGCAGGGGCTCCTCAGTTCAGGACTTGGCGTTTCCCTCTCAAGCACACAGAGAAATGGACCCTCTGGGTAAGTACAGAGAAGGGTAAACTCACTTAGAAACCACAGGCCGCTGCTTTTGTGAAGACAATTCTGTCTTGATTGTGCAAACACTTCCTACCATGTTGTTCTCCTTGGAAGCCTATGCCTACAAACACTGAAGGACTGAACAATGGAATTGTCTTCAATGGCACCGCCAATGGGAAACTCTACCACCGACATCCAGAGCCACAGCAGATAGCCCTGTGATTAGAACACTGTGTTTATAGGTAAATCCAAGACATTCTCATCAGCGCTGACATGCAACCAGACAGTTACCCCAAATCTCCTCCTTTGGGGAGACTCTAGAGCAGCATCTGCCCTGTGTGGAATGCTTTTATCTCAGGGCCACGTGGCTATAGCTGTGCAAAAATCTGGAACGTCATTGCACATAAAAGGAAGAGGTTTGGTCTGAGGGGTTTAAATAGCCCACTATTCTGAGTTGGACCTCAGTGTGGTACATAATCCCTACCTCACCCTCCAGGGAGCCAATAATGGCCTTGATCCAGTTCACAGGAGCCCACTGGGTCTTTTGAGCAGAATCATTTGACTGCTCTGTTGGAGGAAACAGCTGAGTTCCCACCCTAGAGCTATCTGTGGCTGACTGTAAACGTCATGAATAGCCACAGAGGAGCAGTCAGGCTGCGACAGTGACTGTGGGAAGAGCTACTGCCATGCAGGAGGGTTTGGGAGGGATCCTGGGAGTGGGCAGTTCTTTCCTCCATACAGGAGACTTTTGCTCCCTTCGGCATAAGAGAGAACATCTATTCAGGATGGAAGCACTTTCCTGATTCCATTTAGGACAACAGGATGTTTTTTGTGAGACCTCAGTTTCTATGAAGCAAGAAACGATGCATCTAAACTACATGGATGAGCAAGAAACTGGCAGAATTGGTGCTTAACAGAGACACAGTTATTAGCTAACACGAAGAAGTTGTGCTTTGATAGATTTTTGAAAAGATTTATTTATTATGTATACAGTATTCTGCCTGCATATGTCCATGCAGACCAAAAGAGGGCACCAGATCTCATTATGGGTGGTTGTAAGACACCATGTGGTTGCTGGGAATTGAACCCAGGTCCTCTGGAAAAATAGTCAGTGCTCTTAACTGCTGAACCATCTCTCCAGCCCCAGAAGTTTTTTTTTTTGTTTGTTTTGTTTGTTTGATTGTTTGTTTTTGTTTTTGTTTTGTTAGACAATCTCACCATGCACCCTTGGCTGGTCTTGAACTCAGTAGACCAGATTATCCTCAGACTCACTGAGGTCTACCTGCTCTGCCTCCTGAGTGTTGGAATTAAAGAAAGGCATGTGCCATCATGTGTAGGTGATGGAATTTTAAAGATCAGTTTTTTATTTATGTGCCACATGTGGTGGGGCTCTGAGTATATATGCCACATGAGTGCAGGTGCCTGTGGGGGCCAGCAGAGGGCACCAGATCTTCTGGAGCTGGAGTTACAGGTAGTTCATGGGGGCTGGGAACTTAACTTCAGTTCTCTGGAAGAGCAGAAAGTGTTCCTAACTGCTCAGCCATCTCTTCAGCTCCTAATATTTTTTTTAAATTATACGTGTCAGATATTATCTTTTTCTTTTCTCTTTCCAGAACTGAGGACCGAACCCAAGGCTTGGCTCTTGCTAGGCAAGCACTCTACCACTGAGTTAAATCCCCAGCCCCCAGATATTATCTTATATTGTAAACTGTGCAGGATTCAATCATCCTCAGTACAGGGGTTTTTAATAGGTTGGTAACATTGAATGTGCATCATTGTGTTTGCCCTATGGCTTCTCAGGAAAGCCATCATTAGTAGAACTGACATAGCTAAGTAATCATGGTCCATCCCTATAAGGATTTAATGTATTCCTTCAGCAAAGGTACCATGAGTTGAGAGGGAACAAATATAACGAGGCCATCTGAAAGGAAGATGTTCAAAATTCACTTGGAGCATGCAACTCCTGCTTACAAGCTACAACCTTGCTTTATTTCTATCCCCTCCCTTGTCCCCGCTGACTGCAGGCGGCTCGCAGCATTTAATTTGCCAAGTATAAAATGGACACGCTGTTGTAATTCTTACATCTAACACCTGGGGGCAGCAGAGAGCCGGAGAGGAAGGAAAACAATGGTGACATCTTCCAGTTTGAAATTGTGAGCCTAAAAGGAGAAACCACCGGCTGGCTCCGTTAAAAATGATTTGTATATTTCTTACTGGTCTAAAATCAGTTATTAAAAGAATGAGCTCTCCTGGCATATGGTCTCTGCCCTCCGGTAGTGGTTCATTTCCCTGTTTTCCCTGTATTTTTTCTGCATTTTTGCGTCTTTGTAGACAGCCTCCTTTCCTAATCCGTTACAGAAACTGATTACAAACTTCCTCCTGCCCAGTCCGAGTTCAAGTTCCGGGCGGAGGGAGGCCGGTCCAGCCCCGCGCCTGCGCACTGCAGGGGGAGACAAGCGCATGCAGAAGGGTAGAGAAGTGGGTCTCCAGGGGCTCCTTTTATTGGCAGGAGAGAAACAGGGACTCACCTTCTTCCAAGAAGGACTCATTGCATTCCCGTCGGTCTGAAAACTGCACTCCCCACCCCCAGTTCTGAAGAACAAGATGGGCCCACAGCCAACCCCCTAAACCCTCAAGTGAGCAGGCTCCAAGTGGAGAAGACAGATGGAAGACAGTGCGGCTGTAGCAAGCTGGTCTTCCTGAAAACTGACACCCTGGAGGGAAGTTGGGAGGATCAGTGGCGCTCACTCTCCACGTGGCCCCCAGTGCAGCATCCAGGGGGGCGGGAGAGCCCCTCCCCAAAAGAGGCCTTTTGTGTGGCTGTCAGGCAGGGCTGTATTTTTAGACTTAGCTGGGCCCGCTCTGGACTTGCCCCTCACACAGCTGCTACTGCTGCTGCTGCTTCCCGAAGCCCGTGTGTGTGTGTGTGTGTGTGTGTGTGTGTGTGTGTGTGTGTGTGTGTGTGTGTGTGTGTGTGTGCGCGCGCGCGCGCGCCTGGATGTGCTGAAGATAACTTTTGACAGAAAGGCAGAAGGGAGGTTACGCTGGACAGCAGAGTTCTTTCCTTGGCTCCCAGATAAGAGGGTACACCTTGCAGTATCTTGTCACCCCAATCCGGCCCAGGACCTCCAGTCCAAATTTGCCCAGGACCAGTAGCCTCGTGGCATCGATCAATCGAGCCCCAGTCCATCTTTCTGAGTGAGAGAAAACTTGACTCCATGAGCCAGAAGGAGGCTCAGACTCCAGGACCGCGCTCAAAGGCCACCTCACGGCCACTGTGGTCAAGGGGCTCTTCCTGCGCCACTTTATTTTAGAGCATTTACTTCTTCCTCCCTCTAAAAATAAATAAGCAAATAAAAGAACACGCCCACATTGTAGCATTTCCTCCCAATTTGCCGCTCTAGACAAATCGAGGCATGATCTGTACTTCTGAGTTGGGCAGCTAGTTGAGGTCTTCCTGGAGGTGTAACTTCAGGCCTCCCTCCCCCACCCACCCCATTTGTATTTTAAAACTTTCTCTGCAACAGAGGTTACCTGTGGGGAATGTGGGGGAGGGTGAGAGGTTTTATTTTTACTTTCTCCCGTTGTTACTGTTTCATCTGTTTTCCAAGCTCACCAGGACATGTGTCCTCTTCTCTTTTCAGCTCCAGGACCCCATCTGGTGCAGACCTGTGCATGCTGCCGCATTCTCTGTGAGTTTATGTGCGCATCGGTCCCACTGTGTTTAGAAGGCCGTGTTTCCTTGGTGTCCTCCATCCCCTCTGGCTCTTACACGCTTTCTGCTTCCTCTCTACAGAGTTCTCTGAGCCCTGAGTGGAGGGATTGGATGAAGACATCCCATTTAGGGCTGAGTGTTCCAAGCTCTTTCTCTCTCTCTCTGGCTGTGGGTCTGTATGTTCCCATCTGCTGCAGAAGGAAGTTTCGCTGATGATGGCTGAGCAAGGCACTGGTCCATAAGTAATCTAGAATGTCCTTAGGGGTCATCTTTTTGCTGTGTTCCTTTAGCAGAATGTAGTATTTGGTTTTCCCCAGGTCGCTGGCCGATCTAGTCTCAGGTTCTTGGCCACCCAAACAGTGTTGGGTGTGGGTTCCCTCTCAGGGAGTGGGCCTGCACCAGTGGCACAGAACTGATTGGAAGATTCTTGATTTTGTTTCTTTCTCTTTTTTCTCTTTTCTTCTTCTCCTCTTTCCCAACCTCCAACCCCCAGAGATGGGGTTTCCTCCTTGTAGCCCTGACTGTCCTGTAACTCACTTTGTAGATCAGGCTGGCCTCGAACTCAGAGATCCACCTGCCTCTGCCTCCCGAGAAAGGTATGCGCCATCATGTCCAGCAGTTTTGTTTCTTAAACCAAGGTCTCATGTAGGTTCTGCTGGCTTCAAACTCTTATGTAGCTGAAGGTGACCTTGAGCTCCTGATCCTCCTGCCTCAACCTCATAAGTGCCGAGACTACAAGTGTGCACCACCAGGTCTGGCTGAGACCCTTACAGTTTAAAGACCTCATATAGCCAGACAGAGAACAGGAGAGCTTTGTCCTCACAAAGTAAAACTGGAAATGTTAGCGAGGTCCCTCTGCACCTGTGATTTCCTGTCCTTCACAGCTCTGCTCTGGGTGTTTCACACACACACAGTCCGCCACATGATTCTCCTCAGCCCTGGGGGAAATGCTCTTATCACACCTAAGCTAAAGCTCAGGTCCCTCATAGGGGCCGAGTGTCACTACCAGGGCCATGCAGTGAGTTAGGAGATCCAGATGTGCACTAAAGCGCTCTGTGCTGGCACACCTGACCAACAGCATCCTGAAGAAGTGAGGGGCGGCTGGGACAGAGGGGCCAACCCTGGCTAACAGGGTGAATGGAAAGCTACATCATGCTGAGAAGCCTGAATTTTATCCCAAGAACAGCAAGGGGGTTGAAAATAAGGCATTTCTAGATCATATTTGGATTTTAGGTAGATCTTGGCTTTGGAAGGGTAGTATGTCTGGCTAGCATGGCAGTAAGACAGATGTCATGGGGATCTAACACAGAAGAGAGGCAGAAAAGATGGGTGGAGAGGGCCAACTATGAGTGTTCTTGAGACAAAGCGGGGCCTGTGATTAGGAAAACCTAGAACCTGTGTTCCAGAACCTGTGCCGAAGATGGGATAGGATCCATGAGGTGGAAGGGCAGACTGTACAAAGCACAATCCACTGGAATTATGGACAGAAGCAAAACAGACTGATCCTGCAAGAGAAAGCATTCATATCTAAGCTCCGGAAGGTGGGCTACGGCCACTGGCGTGTTACCTAGGCTTTCTCAAACACCGCTGGCATGCCCAAATTCAGCTCAAGAGCAGTCCGGCCAGCCAGGCAAGCACAGGTGGCTATCTTTTCTTGAGGACATCCCGGAAGATTTGGGATGTGTGCCAGGTCATTGGGTGGACAAAATGACACTCAGGACCAATATGGCTGTTACTATGTCAAACAGGATCCCTATAACAATGAGACTTGATGTTTAGTGCCCGGCTTAACTCTCGGGGTGGAGGGGATCTTCAGGGTGTGCTGAGAACACTGGAGTGAGAACAGGCTTAGGGGACAGGGGCGGCCCCTGGGGCCTGTGGGACTCGAGTGAGATAGGGTAGTTAGGTCAGTGGCTGGAGTCATGGCAAAAGGAGATGTGTACCCAGTTATCGTAAGGTATTCTTCACCTAGCTAGAACTCAGGATGTCAACTTGGATGGGAGAAACCTCCTATTTATCTTCATATCCCCCACGACAGCCTATCATCTTCTTCCAGGACTCACGTGAAAAAATGTCTATAGGATTATCAATTTCTATGACCTCAGGATCAATAGCAATCACAGATTTTTGGATCATACTTTCATATCACATGTCAGTTGTGGCAAATATCTCATTTGTGTTCATCACTAATTTAGAATGCTAATTAACTGGCCCCGATGCTGGATCTAAGTACTGTGTTGTGTACAACATTGATATATAAATGACTGTAACTTTGAAAACTGTACTTCAAAAAGATGGTATCTTTTGTAACCCTTTATGTTTTATTTTATATGTTAAGAAGTATTCTGAGAGGCAAGCCAAAGGTTTCACCAGACTGTCAAGTGTTTTAGGGACAGCAACACATAAGAGTAAAAATGCTTGGAGACACCAGGAAGAATCACTCCCACCATTAACGCCCAAAGATGAGGGGTGAAAATAACAAGATGGGGTAAACCGGAAAACAGGCTGGCCACGTGACCGCGTGAGTGACGGCAGCAGGTTCCGTCACATGGAACGTGGCTCGGGCAGAGATTTGAGAGGACGACGAAGAGATCATCTGTGACATGCTTGTCATGTGCGGCCCCGAGAAGGACATTTGGGCTGTCCCCAGGAATGTGGAACACCCACGGGAGAAACCTACCCCAACAACTGCCCCAACTTTTGACAAAGTAACAGGCAACCAGGGTGCAAAATGGGAAGGCTGAGAGGCTGGAGCCCTGACAGAGACTGAAGGAAATCTCCAGGCAGCTGACCAGCAGATCATCTCAGGTAAGGCGGGAGAAGCAGGAGACGAGGCTTTGCCCCCTTTCTGTTCATGCAGGGATCTAGGGCTGTGAGGCCTACCGGGCAGCTAGAGAGGAAGGCCTGCTGAAGAAGAGAACACAGAGTTGAACACAAACCAAAGCTTTGGACAAAGTAAGTATTTACTTAGCATGAGAAAGGATATCACACAGATTATAGATGTTTAAGAAGATAAATTCCACAGACTTTATGAAAATCGTAAGATTTAATCGATGGACACATTTCTTTAGTACACCCCCTCCCCCAGTTCTTGGCTGTCTGTTTTGATCCCTTCTAAATAACAGTTTTTGCAAACCTTCCTAATGATCAGATGGATAAACAGTATTTCTCCTGATATGACTGGCATGTTTCTTATTGGTGTTTAGGATGCAGTGGGCATGCAGCTTCACACATAGACAAAGCCTCACCAAGGAGTCCTAGTTGGCCTAGAACTTCATATGTAGACAATATTGTTGAAGTCCTGGTCATCCTCCTGCCTCTGCCTCTCAAGTGACAAGATTATAAGTGCAATTGTTCTGATAGTCACACTGATGCATGTCTCTGCTCATCCAGGCATGGTCGTTCTGTTTTATATGGTTCCCACTGATAAAAGAAAGAATATGTAATACGTATCTCAGCTTAGAATATCTGTTAATGCCGGTCTAAGCAGGCTGGCTCAGGGTGGAGTTCTGATGAGGACTCTCCTCCTCGGCTAACAAGTGCCTTCTTGCCATATCTTCATATGAAAAAGAGAGGGAGGGAAAACAATGGAGAGGAGGGCAGTGAAATAGGGCACTGATGTCATATGGGGACACCATCGTGACCGTACCTAAACCTGGTAACCTCTCAAATGCCCCATCTCCAAGTATCAGCACAGTGGGGTCAGGGTTCAATAGATGTACAGAGAGCACTCAGTCCACACAATGTATTTAGATTACAAATGCTGCATTATCTGGGGTTTTCATTTGTTTGTTTTGTTTGGTTTGGTTAGTTTTTGAGACAGGGTTTCTGTATATAGCCCTGACTGTCTTGGAACTCACTATATAGACCAGGCTGGCCTCGAACTCAGAGAGCTCTGCCTGCCTCTCTCTCCCCAGTGCTGGGGTTAAAGGTGTGCACATTCAGGCCTGGCTTGGTTTGTTCTTAAGAGTGAAACACTTGGGTTGGGGATTTAGCTCAGTGGTAGAGTGCTTACCTAGCAAGTGCAAGGCCCTGGGTTCGATCCTCAGCTCAAAAAAAAAAAAAAAGAGTGAAATACTTCTGCTTTGGCATCACCAAGAGTCAAAGCCTCCATTTAAAACTTCATGCACAAGAGGATCGAGAGGACGCCCCTACCAGTTCTGACTGCACATTTCCAGCCCTGCTTTCTCCTCTGCCCCCACACTTCTGCAGCCAGGTGCTACGGCACTCAATCACACCAGTGGGGTCTGCCTTTGCCATGGCCCAGAGGATGAGGGTAGTCATAGGAGTCGCCCCAAATCCCAGAGGAAGAGCTGTAATTGACACAGAAGTGAAGAGTTGCATGGACCTCCACCACTAAGGCCAAACAATGTTTCCAACTCAGCTTCCTTTTAGCTAGGTCCCCAAGTGCCTTTGGTTACCTCGGTGTGAGCAAACACAAGCCCGAAGACGATGTCTTAGCCAACTGTAACTCAGAGATCTCGTCAGGCAACATGAGAACGCGTTGTGAGGGTCTCTAGGGGCCTGGACCAAGCAAGTGTGAGGATTTACCTTTGTGGAAAAATCTTCTTTTTTCTCTAGGGCATGGGCTGAGCATGGGTGGTCACGATAAAATGAGGATTTAAAATAATGGAGTTGGTAATTACACAGGGCCTACCGGGGGAACTCCCTGTGCAAGCACAATCATTGAATCCTACTGTGGTTTGGACTCAGCTTGTCTGCCAGAGATGTGTGTACTACACACACTTGTCACCAATGTAATAGTATCAAGAGATGGTGAAGCCTTTAGGGGGTGATCTAAAAAGGTCAAGGATGCCATTTTTAGAAAGGTTTAGTATAGCTCTCACAGGACTGGATCCCTTCCTGAAACAGGAAGTTATCATGGAAAGCGAATCTGGCTTCCACCTAGTTTCCTACCTCCTGGCCCATGTGCATGGCCCTTCAGAGCATGGCAGCCTTCTTTACTTCATCCCCACCACGTTGTGGGGCACCCGTGAGGGCCCTGCTAGAGTCCACCACACTATGCCATTTGGCTCTTTAGACTTCCTAGCCGCTAGAATCCCAAGTCAAATCAACCTCCATACATTACCCAATGTCTAACATATCGTCAAGGCAACACAAAAGAACAAACACAAGCCCCATGACATTTGGTGCTATAATAATTCCCATTGGGGTTGGGGACTTAGCTCAGTGGTAGAGTACTCGCCTAGCAAGTGCAAGGCCCTGGGTTTGATCCTCAGCTCCAAGAAAAAAAAAATTCCCATTTTACAGATAGGGAAGGTTAGGTCACTTGCCCATGGTCAGAAATGTAGTAGGAGACCTGGAATTTGAACCCAAGCTGGCTGACTCCAGCATGCCCCTGGAACATTCTCCAAAGCAGCCTCACAGCTTCCATTCTGCCACAGACACTGCAGTCTCCTCGCCTTATGACACGGTACAGTTGCCGTAAATGCCGAGAGTCAGCTGTCAGTTATTTATCAGCGCTCTTACCCCGCGAGGAACATGTCCCAAGCACGACAAATCCACAGAAGAGCTGTTTATTAATAGAGGATAGAGGTGACAGGCCTGTGTGAAGCACACACGTGAGAGAGGAGAGGAGAGAAGAGAAGAAGAGGAGAAGAGGAGAGAGAGGAGAGAGACCTGTGCAAAATGGCTCCGGCTTTTTAAAGAGCGAGCCGCGCATGCGTACAGGACCGCATGTGGCTACTCCACGCATGCGCGTAGGTTACATGGCCGCGCACGCTTTACGCAACACGTAAAGCCACGGAGTCCTAGTCACGTGAGATGTTCTGACCTGGAAATGGCTATTTTGAACTGGAAATAACTAGGCAGTCCGCCGGGAAAGCCCAACCGTGTGGACATGTTGTGACTTCCTAGCATCAGCTGTGTCTATTTGGCTAGTTTTCCTCTTGTCTGTCCCTTACTTCTCACAGATGTTGTGAGGTCAGGGCTGTTTGTCTGTTCTCTACTGTGTCCTTAGCTCCAGGGACAGCGGTGAGTACACGGTAGGTATGGGGTAAATCCTTATGTTTTCTTAAACTCCTTGGTGCTTCTCACAGGAAGGGGGCTGTTTAAGACACTGAAGGCAAAAGTGAAAATGAAACACATGCACAGCGGAAGTCTGGCCCAGACGTTAAAGGAGAGAAGGGACTTCTGAATGTTTCATGAGACAACAGCACGTGGGGGTGATTCACGGTCCCTCGTGGGTCGTTCAGAGCCAACTGGGAATACTCAAGGTATGCAGGTGGACTTGAGGCTTGAAATTTGCAATGGGAATTAGCACCCAACTGCAGGATTGTGTGATGCTCACCACCCCTCCCCCTCCCAGTAGCAGAAAGACAAAAAAAAAAAAAAAGAAAGAAAAAAAAAATCAGACCAATGACTGGATCCAAAACTGAGAATTTGTTGGTTGAGAAAGTCAAAGAGTCAAGGACATAGTTTCTGATGATGAGAGTGTCCTGGATGATGAGAGCGTTTGAGGCTCTGGGACAAGAAGAATTGATGGCACCTTGGGAAGCCTGGAGCTTGGCAAGGTGATGCATGGGAGAGGGGACGGATGGGAAGCTGAGGACAGGGTGGAATTTCAAAGTTCAAGGTTTCAGAGGTGAGGGAGTTCTGGGCATTGGCAATGCCTTGTAACAGGATAGGAGAAATGGATAGCAAGTGAGTTGAGTCTGGGAAATGAGGAAATTTGATATTGTATGGCATAGACTCTAATGTGTAGGTATATCAGCCCAACTGCAAACTGTAAAGCCTTACTCCCACATGGTTAAGTACCCCCTTCTCAGCAGCTCACTTTGGGTCAGAAATGCTTTCTTTGTGATAATTCTAAAATAGTAGACCACCGAAAGCAATAAACCAGGATTCTGGCATCACCTTGGTCCAGGGGAGTTCATAAAGGTAAGAGCTGTCAGTTTCACTTAATGGAGGTTTGCTTCTGTTTCGATAACCATTTGCAATTAAACACTATGTTAGTTAGCTTTTGTTCATCACTGCAATAGACCAGCTGGTGTAAACAAAGGAATGGAGCATTCATTTAATTCATGGTTCCAGAGTGTCTGTCCACCATGGTAGGGAGAGGAAATCATGGCAAACAGGATGCAGAGAGAATAAGAGTCAAGGACTGGGGACCAGGGATGTTCCTGGTGACCTCCTTCCTCCTGCTAGGCCCCAATGTTTCCACTACCTCCTAAAGCAGCCCCAACAGCTGGTGACTGAGTGTTCAGCACACAAGCCTGGAGATGACATCTCACATTCAAAACATAATATCCAGACTCTGGTCCTCGGAGACTCATCACCATCTTGCAAGGCAAAATACATGTAGTCCATTTCCAAAAGACCCTGAATCAAAGGTCTGAGCACTACTTAGAAGTGTAAGTCAAAATCCCTCTGACTTGAGGCAAACCCCTAGCTGTTAGCCTTTGTCAGATCATGCAGAAAGTCCTGTACTTCTACCAAGCGAACATCCTCAGTCTAAGAGGGACAAGTTGGAAAAGAGGGTCTGATCAAAGCGAGGTTGCAGTTAAATCCTGCAGCTCCATGTATGGCATCTGGCATCCATCTGGCATGTTGTGAGCTCAAACAAATTTGGGCAGGCCCTCCTCTGATCTCACTGGTTGCAGCCCACATGGCCTCCCCCTTGGGCTGGCTTCCCCAGTTGACTATAGCTTTTCTGGGCAGGTGTTTCATGGTCTTGGTGTCTCCGACATCCTCGGGTCTCCATCACAACCCGAGCTTCACCTTCACAATGGCACACATCACCCTTTGGGGGCTCCCTGCAAGGGAGCTCACCATGTTCATCTATTGCCTGATCTTCAGTCTGTCTTCTGAAACCTGAGTGGAGGCCTCTACCAGCCTGCAACTCTTGGCATTCTGCACGACTGCAGAACCACAGCACAGGGCAATGCTCAAGGCCTGACAGCTGCTGGGGTGAAATGAATCCTGAGGGGAAACAGCCTCTGAGGCAGCTCTCTGTGGAACTAAGGTGCTCCAGAGGCATTTTCTTCTCAAGACAAAGTCTTTCAAATGAGCTTACCCTTCCATACTCGTTTGTTTGGGTTTTTCAAGACAGGGTTTCTGTAGTTTTGGGGCCTGTCCTGGTTCACGCTCTGTAGACCAGGCTGGCCTCGAACTCACAGAGATCTGCCTGGCTCTGCCTCCCGGGTGCTGGGATTACAGGTGTGCACCACCACCGCCCGGCTCCCTTCATACACTTGAGCCTGCTGTGGATAGGGTCTAGCCAATTTCTAACAGGCCCTCAAGGCACCTTTGCTATTGGAATGATACAAAGCTCTTTGCTTCTTTTTAGTGGCACCAATCTCTTCAGAAGCCATGCCTTCCTTAGCCTCAACTTTATACCTTTGTTGCCTAGTCTCCGTGTAAACTTGGCTAATAGCAGCCAGTAATAACCATGCCAGAGCCTGAATCCATTAATAACCATGCCAGGGCTGGAATCCATTAATAACCATGCCAGAGCCTGAATCCGAACAAACTTAAAACTTCTGCTGTCATCCTGTTGAAACTCAGCCTCCCACACTCTTAGGACATGGACAAAATGTAGACTAATATTTGCTACAATCTGATACAATGGTCTCTAATTCCCAAGGTAATCATTGTTCCCATCTGAAACCTCTGAAGTTGTGGTTGTTGTTGTTGGGGTGGTGGTTGTTGTTGTTAGTGGTGGTGGTGGTGGTGGTGGTGTGTGTGTGTTGGTTTGGGTTTTGCATTTTTAAACAGGGTCTCCAGTAGCCTATACTGGCCTCAAACTCACTATGTACCTGAGGACAGCCTTAAACTCCTGATCTTCCTGCCTCTAAGTCCAAGGCAATGGAATCACTGGTATTTGACACCATGTTTAACAGCATTCTGGTACCCTGAGCTCCAATCAACATCATCTATTAAGTGCTTCTTACAATGTTCTAGGGCTTCACTAGTCATAGTGTTCTAGGGCTTCACTGCTCACAGTGTTCTAGGCCTTCACTGCACACAGTGTTCTAGGCCTTCACTGCTCACAGTGTTCTAGGGCTTCACTGCTCTTAGTGTTCTAGGGCTTTCCTACACACAGTGTTCTAGGCCTTCACTGCACACAGTGTTCTAGAGCTTCACTACACACAGTGTTCTAGGCCTTCACTGCTCACAGTGTTCTAGGGCTTCACTGCTCTCAGTGTTCTAGGCCTTCACTGCTCACAGTGTTCTAGGGCTTTCCTACACACAGTGTTCTAGGCCTTCACTGCACACAGTGTTCTAGGCCTTCACTGCACACAGTGTTCTAGGCCTTCACTGCACACAGTGTTCTAGAGCTTCACTGCTCTCAATGTTCTAGGCCTTCACTACATACAGTGTTCTAGGGCTTCACTGCACTCAGTGTTCTAGGCCTTCACTGCACATGGTGTTCTAGGGCTTCACTATACACAGTGTCCTAGGGCTTCACTGCTCTCAGTGTTCTAGGGCTTCACTGCTCTCAGTGTTTTAGGCCTTCACTACCATACAGTGTTCTGGGGCTTCAATGCACAGTGTCCTAGGCCCTCACTGCATACAGTGTTCTAGGCCTTCACTGCACACAGTGTTCTAGGCCTTCACTGCACACAGTGTCCTAGGGCTTCACTGCTCACAGTGTTCTAGGCCTTCACTGCATACAGTGTTCTAGGATTTCAGTGCTCACAGAGTTCTAGGGCTTCACTGCACTCAGTGTTCTAGGCCTTCACTGCTCACAGTATTCTAGGGCTTCACTGCTCACAGTGTTCTAGGCCTTCACTGCATACAGTGTTCTAGGGTTCCAGTGCTCACAGAGTTCTAGGGCTTCACTGCACTCAGTGTTCTAGGCCTTCACTGCACACAGTGTTCTAGGCCTTCACTGCACACAGTGTTCTAGGGCTTCAATGCACACAGTGCCCTAGGGCTTCACTGCTCACAGTATTCTAGGGCTTCACTGTTCACAGTATTCTAGGGTTTCACTGCACACAGTGTTTAGGACTTCACTGCTCACAGTGTTCTAGGCCTTCACTGTTCACAGTGCTCTAGGGTTTCACTGCTCACAGTGTTCTAGGGCTTCACTAAAATATCTAGAATTCAGACTTTTCCAAACTCTTTTGAAATCCAGTCTCATAGGCTTCTAAACCACATGATCAGAAGAGATCACTGCAGCAAGCCTCCTTCAACACCAACTTCCCATTTTTTATCACATTCTTGTGACCAAATATAAAAATTAAAAAACAAGGGGAAATGGGTGATTTAGGCTCATCATTTTGGTGGTTTCATTTACCATGGTAGAGAGGGTATGGCAAGAGAGTCATATCATCGTAGCAGAGAAAAAAGAGGGGACCAAGGACTGAGCTTAACTCTCCATGGAGAAGTGACCTCTTTCCTCTGGCTAGGCCTTACCTCCTAAAATTTCCAGCACCTCCCCAAACAGTACTACCAGGTGAGTGCCAAGCATTCAACACACTGTTGAGGGCATTTTATATTAAAACCATAACAAATATACAACTTGTAATCCCAGTACCTGAGGGGTAAAGGCAGGAGGATTGCAAGCTCAAAGCAAGTCTAGGCTACATAGTATTTCAAAACATCAAAACAGGGCAGGCAAGACAGCTTAGTAGGTAAAAGCTCTTGCCATACAAGCTTGACCTGAGTTCAGTCCCCTGAATCCATGGTAGAAAAAAAGAACTAACTCCTCAATTTGCCCCTGACCTCCATATGTGCACTGTTGGGTACAACACACACATACACACACACACACACACACACACACACACACACACACACAGTCACCTTATAGGTCCAGACTAAAAATCTCTTTTGTGATAATACTGAAGCATCTCTATCCCACCTCTTCCATGGCACATTCATTCTAAAAGAGCTTTTATCTTTAGAAGTTCATGTTCTAACACTACAAATACTCAATAAATACATAAATAAACATTAAACAATGGTAGAGTGGGAAAAAGCACTTAGCTCTCCCAGATACCCCTATCTATGAAGTGATCCAATTACAAATAATACCAACAAATACCTCTCCTGGGTATTGTCTGGCAGCTTAAAAGGAAAGAATAACAGGAGCTTGAAAGAGGAGGTAATGTCCAGTGAGGAGTGTGATTTCAGTTTCTTCCACTGTTGATACAGGAGACAGGGGAAGAAAAACATCATTTAATACGCAGCCTGAAGAAAGGTATCCAAAATCCCAGGCTAAATGTACCCTGCAGATGAACTGATTGTATTCTCCTTTAAGGAAATTTGTAAAGAAAGAGCTCATCTGTGTTTCACCTGAAGGGCTAAAACCAGGAGGGGATTAAGCAGTATCCCCTTCCCCTCCTTTGGAGGGGGGCAGAAGCCTTCTGGAGCCAATGTAACTGGCCTGGGAGATTGACAGGCACCTGGGCGCTATTCGGAAGTCAGAAGCAAAGGAATCCAAGCACTCGATCCTACAGGCGAATTGATTTTGAGACGCCTTCTGAGGTGACAGAAGCCATTTTGCCCTTTCCATTTCCACAGCTCCAAGACAGATGGAGAGCCCGCAACAAAGCCAACCGAATGCAGAGGATGCAATCTGGGATATTAAAAATAAAATCTCTTCCAAATCCTCACAAGCTCTTTCAAAACACTTCCACCAAAGTGCTAAAGCATCTCACTGCAGTGCCTAAAGATGGAAAGAGGATGAGGGGCCCTGAGGGCTCTTATTTCAAAAGCAGCCTGAATTAATATTTATTTCTCAGGAAGGGTCTTTCACACAATCGGCAAATGTGACCAAATTTAGTCGCATGTAGACTTGAAAGTGGTTATACCCCAGAAGGCTTTCCATTATGAAATTCTAAGTGTAAAAATGTTGAATTGACTCCAGACCTAAAACAAACAGGTGAGTGTAATCAACACTCAAGTTTAATATTATAGATTATCGGACTCCAATGGACCATCTCATTCCATTGAATATTTCAAAGCAATCCATGAAAAAGATTTGATACTTTATTCTCTATCCTCACTACTATATACTCTTTACTGTAGAAACATTATAGCTTATATTTCACATTTCTATAATATTTAAGGTTTATTCTTTCATCATATTTAAAAATAGCCTATCAATAATGGCTCTTGAGTTTTTAATTTTCAGTGTGAATCTAATTTATTCTGAAGCATATGTAACTCAGCTCCTCAAAGGGTGGATTAACCTTGCAAAAATGTGTTCAAATATCACTGTTTGGTTGTTATCATCCAAAGCATACATCAATATTTGATGAAATGTAAATAAAATTAATATTTTCTCCACTTTACTCTTCCACTGGAACATATAAACGATGTGAAATAGATTACTGAAGGAAATTAAATAGAAATTTCTACTCTTTCTTAATTATGGATTCTCCTTGACCTTGGAACCGATCTAGGTGCTAGGTACAGCAGGAGAGACACAATGAGACCCATCAAAGGCAGCTAGGGACATTGGCTTTAAACCACAGCTCAGCCAATGAACAAATGAGACACTTCCATAAAGTGACAAGTAAAATGAAATTTGCTACTTGAACTGATCGTGGCCAGGAAGTGGACGGCAGAAGGCCCGGGGTCAAGGTCATGGGATTAGGTCATGGGATTTCGGTGAAGATGAGAGCTATGAGGACCGCATGGGACAGGAGACTCCCAGAGGCCCCCACAGAGTTCCCAGGAATCCCCATGAGAGCCAAGTGTGTTCATCCAATACCGAGGCCAATGGGAATCAGGGAGGTGGTGGTGCACACCTTTAATCAGGAGGCAGAGGCAGGTGGTTCTCTGAGTTCGAGGCCAGCCTGGTCCACAGAGAGAGTTCTAGGATAGCCAGGACTGTTACACAGAGAAACCTTCTTTCAAAAAACCAGAAGCAAAAAGCAACAACAATAACAACAACAACAACAACAACAACAACAACAACAAAAACCCACCAAGGCTAGTAGGACCAGAGTGTCAGAGAAAGTGTGCTGGAGTATAGTGGGAAACATAATCCAGTACGTGAGGCTGGGCCTGGCTATGCAGTGAAAAGCAGGAGCTTTAGTCAAAAGAACTAACTGCATTTTAAGAATAAAAAACAAAACTCCCTGTCTATGATGAGGCGGAGGTGGACCATTGTAACATAATAAAAATAATTGTTTTATTTGTCTCTGTTTCTGGTTCCTAGCATGGAGGATATGGAACCTTTGTGTCTTAGTTTCTTCCTGTTGCTGTGATAAAATACCATGACAGAAGCAACGAGGGAGGGGGGGGGAGGGAGGGAGGGGGAGGGAGGGGGGAGGAAGGGAGGGAGAGTTCATACCTGCTCACAGGAGGCAGCATGATAAAAATATCAAAGCGACAGGAACTGGGAGCAGCTGGTCATATCACATCCATAACCAAGAACAAGGCATAATGAAAGCAAGTAGATCAAGTTCCCTTTCTCTCCTTAACACAATCTAGGATCCAGCTAGGAACAGTGCCGCCTACAGGGGGACAGTCTTCCCACCTCAATGAACACAATCAAGGCAATCCCCCACAGGCATGCTCTGAGGCCATCTCCCGGGTGATCCTAGATTCTGTCAAGTTGAAACACTAACCACCACAACTCAACCCTTTGCAGACACTCACACGTGTTGCTCTTAAGCCACAACCTTCCACTGCTTGTTCCCATGGGTTCATGATGATCTTATAATATAAAACACATTCACTTCAGCATTGAAAAACCCTGTGAAATAAAAAACAAAGTTACACACTTCTAGAATGTAATGGCAGAAAGTAAGAGCATTCTTAGGCCAGAAAGGAAGGATTAGGAAGCAGCAGAGAGGAGTCAGACCAAAACTCAGTGGGACGAATCTGAGGTCCTGCAGCTTATGTCCAGAATCTGGGCCTCCTCATATAACCAGCTGGGCTCCACTGGGTTCACAGTGCCACTTTCGCCAGCCCTGCAGTGTGCAGTACACACAGACCCTCCCCTGGACACGCTCCACTCCATGCCTGCAGCTCTCCTAAGTAGATGTCCCGAGATTCAGGTACCTCCAGTCTCCTGACATCTTCATTGCAATTTAGACTTCATCTTCACAGCTTCTCAGAGGCTCCTTTCAAAGACTCTACCATTGTCACACATCGCCTGGCCTCAGCTGCTCTCCGAAACTGTGGAGCAAGACTTCACGACTTCCCCAGTCTCAAAGCTTTCCCGCCTCTAGAACTAGGATGACATGAAAAACTGCCAAGTTTGCTGCCAGCTCAGTGTGGAACCTGGCCCTCTCGGACCGTATCAGTTTCCATGCACAGACTCTGGAGAAACATTCTAGATAGTTATATTTGAGAATAACACTGCGCCCCCGTGCACCACCATATTCTCAGTTCACGCTTTCTCCTTTCAGGTAAATTTGCACCTTCACAATTTGAAAGTTTTGGTGGGTGAGGTCTGCCCTCAGGGTGCCTTCCCTATTGTCTCAGGTTGCCTAGCACTAAGTCTCTTCACCAGCGCTAATCTCTTCAACAGTTAACAGCTGCCTGGCTGTCTCCACTCTCCTTGTTCATACACCTATCCTCTGCCAGACTAGTCCATTTTCTTTACATTCAGCTTCACCCAGGGTTCTCAGGACATGGGCAGAATGAAATCAGATTCATGGACCATGAATGGCCTCTAGCCTGGTTCCTGACAGAATTCTTATTCCTCTTTGAACCTCATGAGGCAAGTGCCCACCATCGATGTTTCTCACAGCATGTTGTCTTCTTATCTCCCACCAGAATGGCCCATTAAGCTCTGCTTACAGCATTCAAGGGTTTTCTAACCTAAAGTTCCAAACTCTTCCACATTCTTCCTGCAAACCAGTTCCAAAGGCCTAAGAACCACCTGGTCGGGTTTATTATGGCAGCAACCCACTTCTTGGTACCAATTTCCGCACCCCACCCACCCGATTTTGCCATTACAAAAATAATCCAACAAAAACAACCAAAGAAAGAAGTTCTTCTGGTTCACAGTTCAAGGGTACAGTCCATCATGGCTGAGGACATCAAGGCAGCCAGAGTTTGAAGCAGCAGAACACATCACATCCACAAACCAGGAACAGAGGACAATAACTGCTGCTCAGCTCTCTTTTCCCACTTTCACAGTCCAGGATCCCAGCTAGGGAATGACAGCACCCACAGAGGGTCTTCCAATCCCAAAGAACACATTCAAGATAATCCTCCCTAGGCATCCTCCGAGGCCATTTCACAGGCAACTTTAGACTTTGCCAAGCTGACAATCAGCATGAACCAATGCACTTTGTACTTCTAAGAGATAGACACCTAGAGCAGCCTCAGATCTCATGTTTAGGCCTTAGCCCTGGTTTCTGAAGCAACACTCCAAACTCCTTAGCATTTGCTGCATTCGGGGAAGCATCCTGTATTCTAATGAAGTGCCTGAGTAGACACCTAGGTAGAAGCTAGTCAACAGAAACACAAAACCACGATTAGAAGTTTGGGCTTTTCAGCCCCAATCCTATACCCTAAGAAGCAGAGAGGGGCTGGGTTTGGGCTTAATCATTAGTCATGACTGTATGCCTCCATAAGCATCCCCCAAGTCATATATAACATTTCAGAGAACATGTCTGTACTTGTACACAGTCTCCAGAGTTCCATGAGCCATGCCACCAAGCAACTGAACTCAAGAAAAAGGCCCTAGGAACCTCTGGTTTACAGTCACATCAGACAGAGTTGTACGTAAGCTGGGGACTGCCAATCAGTGACTGATGTCTGAAGTGGAGGCTGGTTTTAAGGGACTGAACACTAAATGTGGGGGGTGTGCTGACACACTAATGTTAGAATTGAATTAAGCGACAGTATACCCAGCTGGTGTTAGAGAGTTTGTTGGTGGTGACCAGAAGTTTTCTGTGATGAATATGAAGACAGAGAAGCTTCGTTTCTTCCATGAATATACAGGACCAAGGACAGAATCAGTGAAATGGATGGGTGAACTAACAGCGCAATCTAAGAGGGACACAATGCCAGCCTTAGGCAAGTGTTGGCAGTGGAGAGACATTCTGACTTGAAATACATTTTGATGAAACAGCCCACAGGACTAGTTGAAAAATTATTTCATTTCCCCTCCCTCCAATTCTCTCTTTTCCAAAGCAATTTTAGTCCCAAGCCCATTTCTCTGCCCAGATAACCACCAACACATTTTGTGCCTCAGAAAAATGCCTCTAACCCTCTTCAATTACACTTGGTCCAAATGGCTTACCGAGCCACCAAGCACATTATTCCAGTGTCCTGACCTCTATCTAGCCAGCCTTCTCTAGACAGGGCGCTCTCTCCCATCCTGTAGATTTGTCAAGAGCTCCACTTCATACTCCTTCATGGCACTTCACGTGGCCAAGACTCCTGTGTCCTCTGTGGGTGTGCAGCTGTTGTGGAATACTCTTTTTGTATACTGTGAAGATGTGTCACTCTGATTGGTTTAAGAAAAAGCAGAATGGCCAATAGCTAGGCAGGATATCTAGGCACAGAGGATGCTGAGAAGAAGGGGGAGACACAGAACAAGCAGAATTGGCAATACAGTGACGAGGTAATAGATTAAGTTATAAGAGCTAGTTAGAAACAAGCCTAAGTTACTGGCCAAGCTTTTATAATTAATAATGTGTCTCCATGTCATTATTGGGGAGCTGACGGTCCTGATGAAAAGGTCCTCTACATGCAGCAGTCTCAGGAATATTGGAAGAATGATTATCAGGGCCAGCTCAATTCTAGGGTCTGCAAATGATTCATCTGCTTAAATTGTCACAACTCCTAGACTGTCCTTAGCACTGGTTTATGGTGGAGAAAATCAGTATGTGTACACATCTTGCAAACTGTAAAAATCACACTCGGAGAAATAAAGTGAGTTGGCATTTCCCTGGGCTCCCAACCTCTGTCCCCTGTTTCTCCAGAAGCTAAGTGTCCCTGATGGAACACATGTCTGAAAGCTGAGATGGGATCTAAGTGTCACCGTGTTTTAATTGGACAAGATGCCTAACCGCTGTGTGTCTACTTTCTCACCTATAAAGGAAAGACAATGAACGTCCTGCCTCTCAAGTGAAGAATAAGGGAATCGCCAAATACAAAGTGCTTAGCATGAGCCTGCTATAGAGTGAGTGCTATGTAGGCATTCCTTCTCAGCATCATTTTCCTGTTCACACAGCTGACACATCACACTTACACAGCAAACATTGACCATTGGGGCACAGAGCCTCTGTCAACCTCCCTGGCTGGGAGGGCACAGCAAGGTCATTCATAAAGCTTGATGGGACAACGTGACAAAGGTGAGTGTCACATGCTAAAGAGACATTTAATAACTTGTGATTCATTTACTCTGAATAATGCATTGAAGTAAAGACTCTCCAAAGCTTTATTTGGATTAAATTCCTGCCTGTTCCGAGGCTCATCTCACTGTTCAGTAAGTGTATGGCGTGAGCAATGGGATTCTGCCCTCAACAGTAAGTTGTTAGGGAATATTATTTTAAGGTGTGTTACTTTTATGTTGTATTTGTTTAACTCTATGAAGCTGTGTTACTTTGCCTGTCTAAAACGCCTGATGGTCTAATAAAGAACTGAACAGCCAATAGCAAGGCAGGATAATGGATGGGTGGGGTTGGCAGGCAGAAAGAATATATAGAAGGAGAAACCTGAGAGAGAAAAAACAAGAATTAGCCAGAGAAGGAGGAGAACTCCAGGGGCCAGTAACCCAGCTACACAGCAAGACACAGAGTAAGAACTAAGAGAATGGGAAAAGCCCAGAGGCAAATGGTAGATAAGATAAGTTAAAGAAAGCTGACTAGAAATAAGCCAAGCTAAGGCCAGGCATTTATAATTAAAAATAAGCCTCCTGTGGTTCCCTACTGTGCATAAAATTTTCCCCACAAAGAGGTCAACAGATGTCTCTCTTCTCAGATTAGGGCACCAAGAACAAACCACAGTTTGATGCCATCAAAATAGAGTTTGAGAAAACAATGGGTGGATTGGTCTTATTTACAGTGAGTTGATGGGGGGCCACTTACATGAGCATGAGCAACGCCAAAGTAGCTACACTCCCCAAAAGTCTCATCCCCAGCGGGATGCTAACTTCCCTAGAGATGCACAGATGGAGTCCCTACTTCAGTTAGCCTTTCAAAGTCTGTAAACTGCATCTTCAGATACAGTGAAGTCATGTACAATTAGGAGAGTAACACACAGCCGGCTGGGAAGTTTAGGGTCCAGTGACCTTCCCCACCTCTAATCCCTTCGATGACAGAATGGCTACACCCAACAGGCCTCACCTTGAGCATCTCTTGCAAGCAGTCACGGCTGTTCTGCTGAGGGTAACCGCTGTCATGCTCAGAGGACAGTGATCGACAACACTCACCCAGCTAATCAACGTTCTGCACCTCAAGTTTTTTATTGGGCTTTGTGCTTGTTACACACCACGGGGTTTAAGACATCTACCAGACAAAAGAGACTAGATTTCTCTGTGGTAACAACAGAAAAACTACATTTCAGCAGTTTGAAATAACTGTCACCTCTCTCCTACGTTCTTGCCAAATCCATGGAAGGGACGGGAGTGCCCTCTTCCTATGGCTCTGAAGGACCAGGCTGGAACCTCTAAAGGCTCCTCTGACATGGGAACAGAAGGAATGGCGGGGCACAAACCACACACTAGCTCATAAAAGGTTTTGCCTGGAAATGGCTATCAGTAACCCTTATTTCATTGGTCAAAAGTCACATGGTTGTGCCTGGGCTTATAAATGTACATACACTCTTCCTGAAGGGAAGGGTCCCACATGTGGGGAGATAATATAAACTTACTAGAACAAGGAATCGGTAGAAAATAGAAACTTGTCTAATGCCATTGTAAACAGTAAATGGGTTGTTTTTTCCTTCAATGAAACCCAAGCTAGAAAGTTCAGTGTCTTAAAGATATTTTCAGTAATCCATCTTATCTCTGGATCTCTGCTTTTCTGTTCTTAGGCTATCAGGAATATCTCATTCATGGCCAAATATCAATGAGCATCCAAATATCCTACAACATCAAAGATTAATAGGAGCTCCCCCCCCCCATTAGTTGTATTAGTGATAAAGCCTTTCCCAGAGTTCCAGCTCACTTTTCTTTGGGCCCATAGGCCAGAATTAAGTTATATGCTCATGGATGAGACAGTCACTGGTTTGGGGAGCAAGGCCACCTTCTGGTGAGAGAGAGGGCATAATTCCCTGTCTGTACAAAGAGTCCTCTCTCTCTCTCTCTCTCTCTCTCTCTCTCTCTCTCTCTCTCTCTCTTGTTTTTTTGAGACAGAGTTTCTCTGTGTAGCTTTGTGCCTTTCCTGGAACTCGATTTGTAGATCAGGCTGACCTCGAACTCACACAAATCCACCAGCCTCTGCTTCCCAAGTGCTGGGATTAAAGGTGTGCGCCACCACCACCCAGCTAGTCCTGTCTTTCTGATTTTGCTTTGGTTTTTCTTTTGTGGATTAAGCCCACAATCTTGTGCCTGCTAGATAGACTCAGACTCTTGGCTTTACTGAGCCAGAGACTCAAGCCCAGCCTGGTCTTGAACTTGATATCCTCATACCTCCACCTCCCAAGTGCCAGGAGTACAGGCTTGTACCAGCACACATGGTAGCAATTCTGGCTTCTATAAACAACAGCAGGACACTGGGCTGTGCACATGCCTGTGGTTCTAAAATTGGGCTCTTCTTTGGGAGGATTGAGAGCTAGAGACCAGCCTAGGCTGCATAGACAGTTTGGGCCTAGTCTACATAGAAAAGGGGATCTCTAGAAAACAGGAGGGAGGGAGACAGGTGGAGGGAGAGAGAGAGGGAGCGGGAGGGACAGAGGGAGGGAGAGAGAGAGAGACAGAGACAGAGACAGAGACAGAGAGAGGAGGGAGACAGGAGAGTGGAGGTGAGGAGGAGGCATAGGAGGAGAACACAGACTAGGAGTCGGGAAAATACAACCTGTTTTTACCACTTCTGGAAAGGTCCTTTATTGAGAGTATAAACAGCGAGGAACCACAGTGTCCCTTCACGAAAGCCCTGTGCTTCTGCAGTTATTCACAGGGGACTAACTGTGGTCAGATGCAGAGAGCAAAGCTGGCATTTAATAAGGAAGGATCGTTTACCTAAGGGTCAGGGAAATTAGAAACCACTCTGGGTTGATATTACATCCATCTCAAAAGAGTTGACCAAAAGAATCCTCCACTCCCTTCGAGGTGACCCCTCCATTATACCTAAATATTGGTGGTCATTTCACTGTTTAGTGTCCTTATCTGTGTACCTGTCTGTCTCCACTTCTAAGGCTGAAAATTTAGACCATTTCATGTTTTTAGCCCTCTGCATGATAGGACACAATAATAGCTGAGGTCTTTGGTCACTCTGAGCACCCGAGCCTATTGTAAGTTCTGAGTAAACGAACTCTTGTAAACCAGCAGCCTGTAAGGCATGTGTTGATATCTGTGTTTGCTATAGACACAGAGGGTACAGAAGTGAAATCATTGACCAAATGTACACGAGGAGGAAGCAGGATTTCAGGTGGAGGCAGCCTTATGGATATTCTGAGCACTGGTGAGCCTGACGTACTTGATACATATGAAGGTGAAGGAGAACAGGCATGAAGGGCAGTCAACATCGGCTTTCTTCTGTATGCTTGTGTTTCACAGCATGCTACTCACGCATGTGTCCCTTAGTTCCGCCTGGCGTCTCTACCTTCTAGTACACTTGTTCTCAGCACTTAGTGAGGAAGGGAGGGACTGAGAGACAAGAGGACTTTGATACTTTCTTCCTTTCATTTTTCCAGCTCCCCGTCCTCTGCAATATGCAGTAGCAACTTTGTTTCTGCAACCTAAGTGTCACTTCGGATAGGAGGCGCTGTGGTTCTCAAAGAGAAAATTAGAAATGTAACATTGTAACCCAGCAAAGCTTTTCTGCCGGCCTTCCAAGTCACTTGGGTTTGGAAACAATGTGTCTCATAGAAAATGTTTTTTTTTTTGTTTTTTTACCGCATTTTTTTCTTCTAATTGTGTACAGTTTGAAATGTCAGTGCAATGAAGGGATGCCAGTTTCTTCTTGGGCATATTGATTTATTTTCTTAAAAGCAACTCAAGGTCATGAGTAAATGAATGGCAGTAATTAAGGGGCAGGAAAGGGCCACTGTCAGTTGATGGTACTGTTGTTCCAACATCCTCTTTGCAAGCCGCATGTTACATTAGACATATAATAGGCTATGGGCATTAAAAGCATTGCTTCCTTTCTTGATTTCAGTACCATTATCACAGGACTCTGCTCCCCAGGATTGTCCCAACAGCCACACAGATTTAAGTATCAGATCCAGTCTTCAGACCATGTAGACTCTGCTCCAGAGCAAAACAAAACCATGGTGAAATGGAAGTACTGCATTTTTGCTGGTGTGTTCTTATTCGTAAGGGGTGTTCAGATTTTCTGTTGTTGATTGTGCTGTTTTTAAATCCTATCCAGAGAGCTGTGCTGTGTGTGCACATGTTCGAGGTGGTAGCGGGTAGTGATGTATGTCCACATGGGGCCTGGAGAACAACTTTGGGAAAACCACCCACTACCTTTCAGACAGGGTCTGTCATTGCCCTGGAGATCGTCTGATTGGCCTAGACTGGCCAGTGAGCCCCAGGGATCATCCGGGTCCTGTTTTCCCCTCTCCAGGCCTAGGGTGGTAAGTGTAAACCAGGGTACTGATCATGTTTACATGGGTTCTAGGGGTTCAACTCAGGTCCACGTGCTTCTGAGGTAAGTTTTCTGACTGAGCTATTTCCCCAGGTGAAGCAGCCAATTAAAAAAACAATATTACATCTATTGATGTATGTTAGAGTATGTGTCTGGGCACACATGTGGAAGTCAGGGGACAGCTTTCTGGAGTGATTATCTCCTTCTACCGTGTGGATCTCAGGGACTGAGCTCAGGGTGATAGTCTTGGTGGCAAGTGCCTTAACCTAACTTCGTGTTCGTTGTAAGGCATTTGGGCTAACCTTGAACTAGAAATTTGTGATTCTCTAAATACCCCCAAGTTCTTTTATCTGATTGTTATTCACTCGTGGGTTATTTTTATAATTTATTCAAATTTCTTTGAGTTTGGGGAAAATTTTTTAGGGGTCTCCTTCAATTCAACATGTATGGAAATGGACTTCTGGGCTTCCCCCTCTGGCTTTCTCGTGGGTCCCATCTCTGTCAACATCAGCCTCATCCTCTCTCTGACCCAACCCCACAGCTCTGCCACTCAGGGCAGCTCTCATTTGTCACCCACACCCTCTGAACGGCCCCAGGGTTCGGTCTGAAGGGCTGCCATCTCTTTTTTTCTTTTCATGTCCAGGATCCTGAATCAGTCCTTCACTATCTTCTCCTGGAACATTGTGATGGCCTCCATAGAGCTGGCCCATCTTTTATAATTCCTAGAGAGACAGAGACAGAGAGAAAAGAAGAGAGAGAAATTGAGAGAGAGAAAGGAAGAAAGAGAGAAATGAGAGAGAGAAATGAGAGAGAGAGAAAGGAAGAGAGAGAAATTGAGAGAGAGAGAGAGAGAGAGAGAGAGGGAGAGAGAGAAAGAGAGAGAGAGAGAGATTTATCTCTTGCTTGGGTGTCTCCAGTAGCTCCCTATTATTTATTTGTTTGTTTGTTTCCTTTCCTTCCTCTTCCTCATCTTCTCCTCCTCCTCCACATCCTCATCCTTTTCCTTCTCTGGTTTTTCAATGCATATTTGTCTGTGTAACCTTGGCTGTCCTGAAACTTGTTCTGAAGACCAGGCTGGCCTTGAACTCAAAGATCCACCTGCCTCTGCCTCCAAAGTGCTGGGATCAAAGGCATGCGCCACCACACCCAACTTTATCACTAATTTCCTAAAAACCTATTCTCTTTACTGATGCTCAGATCTCTCTTCAGCAGCCCTACCCGCCAAGACTGTTCCACAGATGCATTCTTCCCAGATTCATCAAGATGCTTCTTGGGTCCATCCATCTGGTAGAATCCAAACTGCCCTTTAAGACTTTGCTCAAATAACCCCTCCTTTCATGGATCTCCAGGCAGAATGACTCAATCATTATTTGATTCAAAACAGTTTTCCTGGTTTTGGTCTAAGTTCCTAAACTCACACTCTGAGAGGAGGATGTGTGGGGGAAGGGACCACCCCCAGAAGAGGCCAGCAACTGAGTGTAGGAGGTATGAGGAAGGAAAGAGACTCGCAAGAGGAAGAATTAACTCCAAGTCCCAAGGGAGTCTCAGGTTGCCTCTCCCCCATCAGCACTTCCTGCTCTTGTCTAAGTGCCCATTGGCTCATGAGTATCTCCTGAAGGAGAGTGCTAGATCCAGGCCTCTGGAAGCAGAAACATGTTGGAATTACTAGTAAAAATGATATCAGAGCAACTCAGCCAGGGGCATTTTGTATTCTGCCTGGGAACCATCAGATCCTGGTATGGTTATTGTGGATGCTGAGGCACAGGAGAGCAAGGACTGCTTCTTAGTCATCTATATCCCTACCTCAGTCAACTATGCTCTTACAGTTGATAAGGGCTTACATAGCAATGGTTGACCGGGGTCAAAAACTCCTCATGTAATGACCTGTGGCTTCTGATCATTTTGCCCAGACCCCTTCCCCTCACCCCAGTGGTTTTAGCTGAATTACAAAATGCATGGTTTATGGAGTTTCACAACTGGAGGTCCAACTTCCCTTCCTGGTACAGCAATGCACTCAGCACATCTCTTCCAAAATTCCAAGACAGGCTGCTTGCTCTGTTCAGTCAAGATGCCAGCCCGAGACTCGTTTCTGAAAGATCACAGTCAGCATCATTGCCAAGAGAAGGAGTTCTTGGCACGCAAAGAACCTGGTTCAATCTGAGATGCCAGATGGCAATTTCAACTTCAGCTAAATTCCTGCTGAAACGTGTTTGAACCGCAGATGACAAAAAGCTCCTATGACGAAGTTCCAAGCGTGAGAAGCTTCGGAGGAAAATGGCAAGTGCTGAGACTCCCCCAGCCCCCAACAGCCACGTGCACACATACCTCAGAGCTACTACTGGCATCTGCGGCCAAGATTCCCACAAAGATGCTTTTGCTTCTTCTGAGTGCACAGTGGATCCCAATCGATGTTCCCTGAGGTTGACTGGGTCCACTGAAAGCAAATGCCGTTGAGTTCATAAACAGTGCTTTGGCCGAGAGTGTCTGTCCCCCACCTTCAGAGACAGCCCTTCCTTCTTCACGATGGCAGCATCCTCAGGCCAGTTGATCATCGGTACCTCCCCTCCTTAACCACCACCAAACCGCAGGGGACTTGGCATCCCTTTCCCAGGTTCTTTGTGTCTACATCTGCACCAGGACTTTCATGACTGGCTCTTGCAACTGTCCTCAGAAGACAATTATTCTGATTTTACCTCTTTACAGAGAACTGGAAGCTTCTGGAAATTTGCTGCAGACTTGAGGTGCTAACCACCAGTGACGTGCTGATGTGGGAGAATGAAAGTCACACTCCCCTGACTTAATTTAGAGCCAACTCTGAGGTGAGTTTATGCCCCAGAACTCCTGTCAATATGAGGTTGAGACTGATACTTTACCTGAGCTGACACCCTTCTGTAACTCCTTCTTCTCCCTGTCTTGCTCCACCCCACGTGCCATACCCCCTGTCCCTTTCTTCTTGACACACACATTAATCACCTCACCTCAGACACTGCCAAGATGATTCTGGACAGTAGAACAATTTTGGGAGTCCCACACTGTTACTGAGAGGGCAGTGATCTCTAGAGTAAGGGTGTGTGCATTAATACTACATCAATCCTGGTCTCAGAAGGTGAGCTGGGGAGAAGAGTCGGTTAGTAAGAGGCTTGCCTCACAAGCATGAGGACATGAGTTCAGATCCCCAGCACCCACATAAAAAGCACAGGGTAAAGCAGAGAAGGAGGAGCCTCCCTCTCACTGGCCAGGAAACCAAGCTGAATGGATGGGTTCCAGGTTCAAGGAGAGACCCAGTCTCCAAATATAAGTTGGAGAGCAGCTAAGGAAGATGCCTGACATTGATTTCTGGCCTTTACATTCACATATGTGTGTCCCTGTACATGCACACACACATGTGTTCATATACAAAGCCAGAACTCGAACTGGGCATTTACAGGATAGTTAATAATGGGAGGTCTGTTTGCAATGACATTTGTAGAAGCAGAGAAGCCAGGCAAGTGCAATCCTAGAAATGGGTCATAGGGGTCATTAATGACCATTATCAACCAGCCTGGCATCGTTGGCAAGAAGAGAGCATGGCTGTGTGACAAGGGCTGGTCTCTGCAGCTGACCTCTGGAGACCCTCCAGGGAGGGAGCTGGGAACTTCTGCTTCCCTCTAGAATTTGCCAGTCACCCCATCAGCTAATGCTAATAGGATTCCAGGTTTGGGGGGAGCCTGTTCATGCTCCTCAGGGCTGTCCTCCTAGGGCACAGAACAGGTGGAGAAGGGCAGAGAGAGGATGCAGAAGGACAAATGGAAGTGACCCAGTATACCTACCTGTCACAGACAGACAGACAGACAGACCTGCCTCAAACCAGGTGGAAGGTGAGGACCAACACCCAAGGTTATCCTCTTACCTCCACAGGCACACCATGGCACATGTACACACACACACACACACACACACACACACACACACCCTGTTCTTGATTTTTTAGGCCTTTTACCAGATGCACACAAACAGACACCACACCACTCTTTTTCTCTCTGTTGGTCTTTTTTTGCTTGCACTTTGGAAGACCCAGAGATAGGTGACATAGTGTAGGAGAAAGGACCCTTAACAGTCAAGAGCCAGACAAAGTGCATTTCCATCAGAGTCTGGGTATGGCCTGTGGTACCTCAGCTTTGGCTCTAACACAGCAGCCTCTGAGACAGACATTTATGTAAATTGAACATGACTCGTGGAGTTCACTGCCGGAAAGATTAGTACCCCTTTAATGTTGGAACTTGGGCGTGCAGCTAAAAGTAACCTTAGAAAGCCATACCATTTCTGTCCCATCTGAAAATGAAATGCAAATCAAAAGTTTTCATATTGCTTCCTGTAATGCCACATCTATCTGATTGCACCCTCATTAGTCCATGCAAAGAGGCTTTCATTGTTTAGATTACTTCCCAGTGTCCTTATAACTGGGAATAGCAATCTCCTCTCGTGGGTCTCATTTTTCTCTTTTCAGAAGGCTATTTCCCCCTACGTGTCAGATTTGAACGTAAGATCACCTAGTTGTTTGAAGGCCTTTGAGATTAATCATGGAAAGCAACATGGGTCCTCAGGATGCTGGCAGGGGCTGATGTGAGTGGGATGGAGGATGGATGAGGCCCAAGCACTGTGGTGATATAGTGTGCACCCTAATAAAATTTGCCTGTAGATCAGAGGACAGAACAAGCCACTAGATTAGACATAGAGGCCAGGCAGTGGTGGCACACACCTTTAATCCTAGCACTTGAGAGACAGAGATCTATCTGGATCTCTGTGAGTTCAAAGCCACCCTGGACTACATGAGATTGACTCAGTCTAGGAGAGAAAACAGAGCCAGGCAGTGGTGGCACACACCTTGAACCCCAGTACAGAGAAGCACACATGCCTTTAATCACAGGGAGCGATGGCTGGGCAGAGAAAGGTATATAGGATGTGAGGAGACAGGAACTAAGGGCTTTGGGGCAGAAGTGTCCCTTTCAGCTAGAAGCCTTTTTGACTGAGGAAACTCTTTCAACTGACACCCTTTTTGCTGGAGCTCTTTCAGGCTGAGGAGTTGGTGAGGTAAGAGGTGGTGGCTATGGCTTGCTCTTCTTTGATCTTCCAGCTTTTACCCCGATATCAGGCTCCAGGTTTTTTATTATATGACCTTTTAAAATTCAAACAACAGCTGGCACCCAACTTGGGGCACCATATATTGACAGAAGTTTTCCTGTGTCCTGTCTGGTCCTGCAGCCACTCTGTCCCAAGTAAACACACAGAGGCTTACATTAATTATAGACTGGATGGCCTATGGCTTCAGCTTCTTTCATCTAAATTAACCCATTCATATTAATATATATGTTGCCACATGGCCGTGGTGTTACCAGTCTGCTGGCATCCTCTTGTTCCTTTGATGGCGGCTGATGCCTCTCTCAACTCCATCCTTCTCTCTGTATATCTGCTTGGATTTCCCACCTGGCTGTAAGCTTTTTTTGCCATAGGCCAAAACAGCTTTATTTATTATCCAATGGGAGCCACACATATTCACAGCATACAGAAAGACATCCCACAGCCAAGCACTCTCCCACGTTTCCTTGGAGGGACAGCATCTCACAGATGCCACTGCCTTTTTAGTCTCTGGTCTCTCTGCTAGGTTCCCTGCAGATTTGAAGAACAAGTGAGGCAAACATAAGCAATTTTCTGGTTTGTTATTTCTGGGTATTAAAATACTGTACAGAATGCCTTCCTTCTGAAATTTTAGTTTAAAAGGTGCTTTTGGAGGTAACTGGAGAGATTGCTCAGTGGTTAAGAGCACTGGCTTCCAAAGGAGCCAGGTTCAATTCCCAGCACCCACATGGCAGCTCACAACTGTCTGTAACCCCAGTTCCAGGGGATCTGACATCCTCATACCAATGCACATCAAATAGAATTAAATAAATTTAATGTATTGGGGAGCCAAAGGGTTTAGAAGATGGCCAGTCTTAAAGGATAATATCATTACTTTGACAACTTGGATCCTTTTAAGCTAGCTATTTGGGTCATCCATAAACAGTCCCAGGAAGCAAGCACTATGGGAACAGGCCCAAGCTTGGGGTAAGATACACCCACTTTATGATCTTAAGCACAGCAGCAGCTATCAGTCTATATGGTCAGGATGAAGAGAGATGGGCTATAAGCAAAAGTATACAGCAGGAGCCAAAGAATTACAGAAACACAAATGGAAAAATGCCTCATTGGTTTTAATAGTGATTAAATGCTGAAAAGATAATATTTGGGGGCATATTGGGTCAAATAACATATTAAACAATAATCTTATGTGTTCCCTTTACCTTTTAAAATATGGCCATCTGTAAAAGCTTGAGCTACTCATGTGACATATATATATTGGACAGAGCTGTTTTAAGTGGGTCCCCATTTCTTGCACAAAAACTCAAAAGTCATCTCCTTTGGAAAAACATTATTTTCTACTGAAAGATCTTTTGCTTTAAGTGAAGATTTCACATTGCATCGGTCAAGTACTTAGGGAAAGAACATCGCTGCTTTTTAAACTAAAATTCCATTTCCTTCTTCTTTGAATAAAGCTGCAGTGACCATCTTTGGCACTTTAGAATAGTAGACTATTTCCAGATTACAGATTCATGGAACAGGATGGTCCCCAGAATGAAAATCAGCCCCACCGCCACCATGTGCAAGCGTGCATCCTCCTCTCCAGGTGAGTGACAAGTATCAGGAATCCATCTAAAATGCTCAACTCTAAAGATCCACAAGTTCAAGGACTGATTCCCACTGTGCTTTTAACTTCTGCACCAAAGAAAGGACAAGGGGCAGAGACAAAGGCACCAACTCTGTCACAGGACCAAAGATCTGGATAGAAAGAAAGGCAGTGGAAAGATTCAGAGGCGTGTGCACAGTGCAGGGAGGGGGGTGGGGGGGGGGGGGGGGGGAGGCCAACGTCCATGAGGACAGGCTCTTTTGCAATGACTGAGCTGGGCCTTAGATGTCCGGAAGGCCACCAGGACAGCATGTGAAATGCAGTGGTCTGTCTGAGTGAGGGTGGCAGCCATATTTTAGTGACGTCCTCACCCTCTGCTCTGCTGTGTTAGAACCTGTGTACGTTGACCAACTTGTTAGAGGCCAGTGCTGCCTTCAAGGCATCCCCTCTGCTCTATCACACACAGGTGCTTTTGCTTCTCCAAGGGCAAGCACTGAGAATGCTTCCTCAGAACACTGAGACAGTCCTAGAGACTTTCAAAATTTGAGCAGAATCCATCTCCTTTCATATACCTCACAAAGAGGAGGAAGAGACAAGTCTGAAGAAGAGTGGCCAGGGTCAAGGTTAAGACCCGCCTTCCATCCACCCCCTTCTCTCCACTTGTGTTCTTCCTTCCTGCCCAGGTGTTTCGTCTCCTGGTCCCTGGCATTCATCTTTGGAATACAGACATTTTTCCCCTCCCTCCTCATTCACCATCTAATCTCCAGGAGAAAGCATGACATCTCTTCCTTTCACTCAGTTTCTGGGCTAGCCACAAGGGTTTGGGGCTATTCTGTAGAATAAGAAACAATATACCTGGCAGTGCTTGGTGGCACACACCAGAGGCAGGGGATCTCTGTAAATTCAAGGCCAGCCTGGTCTACAGAGGGAGTTCCAGGACAGCCAGGGATTCACAGAGAAATCCTCACTTTAAAAAAAGAAAAAGAGAGCCGGGCGGTGGTGGTGCACACCTTTAATCCTAGCACTCGGGAGGCAGAGACAGGTGGATCTCTGTGAGTTCGAGGCCAGCCTGGGCTACCAAGTGAGTTTCAGGAACGGTGCAAAGCTACACAGAGAAACCCTGTCTCGAAAAACCAAAACAAAGAAAAAGAAAAAGAGAGACAGATAGAGAGAGGAGGGGAGGGAGGGGGAAAGGGAGGGAGGGAGGGAGGGGGGAGAGAGAGATCGAGAGAGAGAGAGAGAGAGAGAGAGAGAGAGAGAGAGAGAGAGAGAGAGAGAGAACATACCCAATGGGGTTGGGTCCAACCATGACATGGGGTTGGGTAGGTTGAGTTGGGTCAGAACTGCAACCTTTCCCTGACTGGGAACAGGGCATCATTCCTTAGGTACCAGGAAGTTTAAGTGGCTACATTCCTAATTGCTCTTTGACCTTCCCCTCTGTCTTACCATTTTTCACCCCTCATTTCCATCTCCTCTTCTCTTTTCCTCTAATTCATCTTAACTGTTCGATCCTGATCATTTATAAAGTTTCCGGCTGGCTGTGGAGGCAGGAGAATCAGGCTCTCAGAGTGATTGGGATACACGTTAAAGCTGGATGTGGTGGCGCACACCTTTAATCCCAGCACTCAGGAGGCAGAAAGAGGCAGATCTCTTGTGTGTTCAAGGTCAGTCTGACCTATGTAGTGAGGGCCAAGGACAGCCAGAGGTCTGTAGAGAGACCCTGTCTCAAAACCAAACAAAAAGATAGAGTTTCTTCAGGGAGAAACCGAGTGACATACTCTTCCAGGGCATGTGCTTCAGCAAACTTGTTGAACGTTTTAAATAAACAGCTGGCAAGTCCAGCCCAATACTGTAGCATGTAGCAGAAAACAACCCCAAGCAACAGGTGCAAATACTTCAGCGTTCTAGGCTCCATGAACAAGGTTCTGTAAAATGAGAATTAAAATCAAAAGCAGATAAACTACAACAAATAAAAGGAGAAATTTAGCTTGCAATGGATATTTCCTCCAGACAAATGTTCACATTTCATTTTTTTCCCTTTATTTTTTTATGTGAAGCAGAACAAAAACTATTTCTGCCGAGCGATAGGCTGGTTCTAAGGGAAGTCTTTGGGTTTTGTCTGGGCTGAGACTCATCATCCCCCTCATGCGACCTAACAGGCAGGCACAGGGTGTTCAAGAATCTGCCTCACATGTGCTCTCAACAACCCAGCAGCAACTGCCTGGCTGCATGCAGCTCGCTCCTCTGTGGCAAGGCTGGAGGCCATCCCAGCACTAACTCCACCCCATCCCATCCTTTCAAAGAACCAATCTTGTGTTTTGCTAACTACACCATCCCTAGCAATCTGTGCTCCCTCCACAAGTAGTGAACACTGCCTCCAGGATCTCCTACCCCAAGAATTGCTGCTTTGAACTAAGGCACGTTCTCATTCTCAAGGATTCTCGGGGGGGGGGGGGGGGGGGTGTTTCAAGGGGTGTATGGAGAGGTAAGCAGCCCCATGGATCTGCTGTGGCAGAGACTGGGCAGAAGAAGGAAGCTGTCTCCTCACCCTTCACCCCTGAGGCTGTTGGCTGCTTGAGTGTCCTGTGAGCATCATTCTCTTGTTCATGACGTCTCTGTAAGTATCCTGGTAGTGGATTGATGAATGGTGTTGACTAACTGAATAGCTGTGTTTTCAGTTTGTAAGTTTCTGTCTGCTTAAAGGGGGTGGGAGCATGAAATGTCCCTTTTATATTCCCCAGATGCTCTGTATTGGAGGAAGTTTTGGATTTTTTTAGATAACTCGCTTTGTTATATGTGTTTCCTAAATTTGGGGGGGACTGTGGATTCGTGTAAGAAAGCATAGAAAGAGAGCCTCTAGATGTTTCATTCATTTTTCTTAACTGTAGCACAATACAAGCAGAAAATGAGGAACTAGGCCTTGGTCAGCTGGGGGCCCCACTAAAATCTCGCCGGATTCACAGGTTCTGGGGCTGTGAGCATGAAGTTCTAGGCATTTTGTGTGTGCCGCCTAAGTGATGTTCTTCTGAATCCTAGCTGTGTCGGGCTTTCTGTGTGAAGCTCCGGTCTCCGGGACTTCCAGCTTCCTGCTTTGAAAAACACTATGGTGTCTATCTCCTCAGGGTGCTTGTCATGAGGAACAGGTCACATCTGTTTCCAGAAGCCTGAACTTGCCGTTTTCCTTTCTATCACCTAGAATTTGCCCAACGTTCTTGTGGAAATAACTCGTGGGTGTAATATCTCAGGCAGATCCTTCCTTCTACAGGGGCCACTCATGGATCCCGGGGAGGCATTGCCTCAGGCTGTAGCTCTCTCCACCTCTAGCCTGGATTTGCGATCCTGTTTGACTACATTGTGTTAGGGATGGGGAAGAAAACCAAGATGCAGGTAGCACTTTTGAGGGTGTATGTGGAGCAGGCTAGTGAGAAAACTGTAGCCGGGGTGGAGGCGGGGACCCACCCAGTACCCTTGACGGCCCAAGGATCACCAACTCCAAGAGGTTTTCCGTTCTGCGTGCCTGTGACAAAGGGTTGACTGCACCCTCAGAAGGTTAAACAAGGGTCAGGGCACCTATGAGGATGAGGTGGGCAGCTCCTGATGCCTTTACAAGTGGTAAGAGGTCCAGAGGACTCAGCGCTCTCCAGGGCCCTTTGCTCTTTGGGACTCTTTCCCATGACCTTCAAAGGACTCTCTGGGGTTGGGAAACCCAAGGTCGCTTGCAGGTTACAGAAATACCCGAACTTCCTTCCACTCAATGTCCGTCAGGCTGGGGTCTTCAACTCTCCAGAGACATTGTGGGCCCTGTGCCAAGCCACCAGGTGCTAGCGGATGCCTTTGAGAGGCAAAGGAGGCGGCGGGCAAGGGACCGCGCGGAGGCAGTGCCAGCTGGTGCACCGAGGCGACCTCAGGGTGCCGGACCCGCACGCAGAGCCAGGGCGTTCCCAAGTTCAAATCTCCTAGGCGGGGGCTCACATCCGCGGGCTCACAGCCGCCACCCGCTCCTCCCTCGGCTGCGGCGGGAGGAGGAGCCGCGCCCTGGCCGCCGTCCCCTTGACTCCTCCCTGCGCGGCCGGGCTCTTCCTCCCCGGCGGCCCGATCTCCTGGTGGCGGCGGCGGCTGAGCCGGGAGCGAGCGCGCTGGGCGCGGCCGTCCCGTGCCACCCGGCGGAGCCCGAGAGCCCCGAGGTCATGGTCTGTGCTGTAGCGCGGGGCGCCTGAGCTCCGGGACGCGGTGAGCGACAAGCCGGGGACCCCCGGGGGAATCGAGCGACCTGGGAGAGCGCGAGGCCTCGGCTGCCCACGCGCCGTCTGCTGGGGACCCCGAGCGTCCCGCGCCGCGCAGAGCCCGCAGAGCCCGGTCCAGCACGCGGTGGCGGCCCGGGGAGGGGCGCTGTCGCCGGCGGGAGGCGGCGGGGGAGGGGGGAGAGGGAGGAGGGGCCGCGGCGACGGCGGAGGCGGGGGATGCGCCGGCGTGCTTTTGTGAGCGCTGGCCCCTTACATATGGAAATGACGCCCGCGCGGGTCCCCAGTCGCGTCCTTCCAGAGGACGCGTGCCCGGATCGGCGGCGCGGGCTGCTCGCTGTCGCGGCGCTCGCGGGGCCCTAACAAAGCGCCCTTCCCTTGCAGAGCTTCGGAGGCGGCTGGCGCCGGCGCTCCCCAGAGGCCGACGGAAGGTAGGCGAGCCCGGCCGGGCCGGACCACGGGTCTGGCGTGCGAGCTCCGCGACCCGCGGGTGGGCAGGTGGAGCGGGGACGCCGCGCGGGTTGCTAGGGACCTGGGCTGGCCCGCCCTCCCGCCACACCTCCGCCTCCCAGACCTGAGGCGTCCCGAGCTGAAAAGCTGTTACTGTGCCTGGCTCCAGCATCCGGCGGGACCCGGAGCAAAGCAGAAAGGGTTCTTGTTCTGTGGATCGAGGCCACCCAGGCAGCCCCGAGGGCCAGAAGCTGACCGGAAGCCGACGTGGGGGAGCCCCTGGGTGTCGCCCTGCGTCTCCCGGGGGCTCAGAGCTCTTTGGAGTCCTGAAAGTGGAGATTTTAGAAGGTGCGTGGGATCCGTGCAGGTAGAGACTTTTGGGTGCAGCTAGCAGGAAAGGGGGCGATACATTTTGACAGTTGCTTTGCAAACCCGATCTCTAGAGCAGAGGAGTGTGGAATAAAGTGAGGAGTGGGTGTAGGTGTGGAAGAAGTATCCGAGACTCGGGTCTGCACTGCAGTACCATCCCCACTCCCCCCCCCCCGAAAAAGAAAACTGTTTGGAAACCAGCCTCCGCTAAAAGCTCTCAGTGAAACTGAGAGAGATTGGAAGGGGTGATGCTCCCAGCCTCAGCCCGACAGACAGGGTGAAGGTGCAAATGAAGGGTGTCTGGAATAGTGCCCTGCCCCAGATCGTGTTTCCATACAACTATTATGAGCCGGTCTTCTTGTCCCTTACCTGGGACGGACCCTCTCCAGGCGTTCAGGAAGTCTTGAGAAGACTTTCCATGCAGCTCAACCAGACCCGATCTGTATGGTTGTCTATGGGGCTGCCTCGGTAGCTCTAGGGTGCCCTTTCCAATCTCCTCATAACCTTCTAGCTAGACTCCTGGGACCACGAACTGTTTCTCAGTTGAGTTCTCTCAGACATGTCATGTTGGCGTAAATGTATCTATTTGCATGCTTCCTGGGGCCTAACAAACCACCAGGAAATACTTTGATGGCATCAATGTAGCTTATTCTAGGGTCTTCTCCAATGGTAGCACGGGCTGTTGGAAGCCGGCCTGTAATATTAATATGTCTTGCTGTGGAATTGAAAGTAGCTGTGAAAAACCCCAGACTGTCGGTAACATTACAGGCTGGCTGAGAAAAGAGTTTGTGTGGTCTCTTCCTCTGTGGTTGGTGTTCACAGGGAGGTGATCAGAACCCCTGGGGGGCAGGGGCTATTGGCAACCTGTTTATTTTCACAGCTCTCTGGTGCTCTGGAGGGAAGCATTCTGAACTGCAGTGTTGAGAAAGCAAACTGATTGCCATAAGCAAAGACATTGCCAGCACATCCTGGGGCAAAGAAGAGGAGCCACCCTGTATGTGGTCCTCTTGTTGAAATGTCACGGTTCAGTCATTTTACTAGGTGCTTGCTCAGAATGTCACAGGTTCTTTTTTTCTCATTCCCTTCTCATTTTAGATAGGGAACGGTCCTTCATATCGAAAGATGTTAACTCACAGGACAAGAACAGGGCTCCACTGAATTCTGACCAGCCTATCTTAATTTAATAGTCAGTGTTCTTATCATGAGTCAAATGTTGTTCAAATAAATTGTTTTAAATGTCACTGTAAATGACTTCCTAAACTGCCATTTAACCAGCCTTGATACTTCCATTTTATGTTGATAATGAAAATACATTTTATGCATCTTTATGAGCTGATAGAGGCTTGGCAGATGTAACCAGAACATTTTAGAGGGAGTCAGACAGCCAGAGCCTTTCAGGAGGCTTACTTTTATAGATGCCAACTCATTTGTAAGCCAATAAATAATGCAGTTTGAATTCTGGCTATTGATCTTGCATCTGTTGGCTAGAGGCTTGTGGGGTGGCCCCCTGAACCTCTCAAAAATATATTTATCCTATGGTATTTACAAAGAAGATCATTTAAAACATTATGGAATTATGCAAATGGGAAACTTCATTAGAAATTAGCTTGCTTCTTCTCTACTGCAGTTTGTGTAAGCAATTAGACCCTCGCTGTGCATGGAAAGTGTATAAAGCATCGATATTCTAATACCTCAGCACAGTTGGTGAAGTGTCATGTGTCGCTGTGAGAACTGAAGTTCCCCACTCTTGCCCCAGGGAGCTCATAGCTTCAGCCATCCTAAATGAATTTATGTAAATGTGGCTCAAGCAATACAAGTTGTTTCAGGCTTTTGTTTTTTGAGAAAAAAAGTAACGAACATAAAACTGTTTCGTTTGTTTGTTTGTGTTTTGGTTCCTGTACTTTTGCTCTAGTGGCTGATTATAGGTTACTGGATCCTTGTTGTGCAGAGCTGGTTTTCTTTAACTGATTAGGTAATCCACCTGCTATTATGCCTGGTTCACACCAGCCTTCAGGACAGTAAAATACTAAAGCTTGTTTAGGGTGAGGATAAACGCTAGCAGGGGCGCCCTTAGCACAGTTACACGTTAGAGGTGTAGTTAGCAACACACATTTTCCTTCAAATTCGTTGGAATGTGAATGTCCCCTGTTCAATGGCACGATTTTTTATCTACCTCAATTGTGTGTCTGGTGATGCTGTACTGTGTTTGATTCCCAGCGGAAAGGGAGGAGGCACTGTCCTGAGCAGGGAAGGGGCATGTGGCAGTTCGTGGCTGAGCAAGCAGGCAGGACTCTGAAGGAATGCTTTAGGTAAAAGCCGTTGCTTATTCTGGAGCTTGTTCTGTACTTGAGTTTATTCTCCTTATTATTTCCTTTTACGCTAAAATTGGTACGAGAGTTAGCCTGGAAAATTTCTCAGCTGGTAAAAATGTTTGTGGAAAAGAGGGAAATAAAAAAAAGCAACACTTTCATTTGATCACGGGCATTACTGGGGCCTAGTAAAGGTGTAAATGAAAACCTTAGCAATCAGGGTTTGTCTGTGTTCATCACTGCAGCCCCAGAGTAAAGAAATGAGTCCATTGGGGGTCACTGCCTGGGCTCTGGACCCCCAGCAGCTGGGTCTGAACACAGGTCCGAAAGCATCTATTATGATTCCTCCGAGAGGAAGAAGGCTGAGCCTAGAGGGGCACCCAGGCATTCCGCAGAGCCGGTCAGCTGCTGGGCCATCTGGAATGAAAAGAAAAGGCCTGGGCTAGGGGCTCTGGCTTTGTGCTTATTTATTATTTGGTTTTCACTTACCAGATTTTGTCCCCTTTTCCCTCCCCCCAACCCAGCCCAGACACCCCCCCCCCACCTTGGCTGGGGTTCCCTTCCTACGAGCTCCTTTCTATAACCAGATGTGGAGAAGTTTACGCGTGTACCTCACACTGACCTTCTGTGGGACACGTCATTACTCCAGCCCCACCTCCACCTAATTCTTTCAAAGTCCCAGTTGGCACCATTTTCATCAGCTGGGGTGGGTGGGGGGTGCTGAGTGGCAAGTGGCATGCATCTGTGGCGTCTCTTTGTCAGAGTCTGTGGCCTAGCGATGTGGCCCTAACCTTGTTTAGGGTTCTTTGGGAGGAAGATGCTCGAGGAAAGCTTTGTCAAGGTTTATGGCTGTCTTCACTAAACTGGGATTGTTCTTTGCAACTTCAAGGAGGATTTGCTACTCTAATTCAGCTTTGTGAGTTTCTGGCTGCCCATGTGTGCCTGCTCAGGCTGGAAAGCATTGGCTCTCAGGTTAGACCCTGAGTATTCATTCAGGGGAAAGACCACAAATGATGTGTGATTCCTGAACGGTATCCATTTGTAACACGAATTGCTAAATGGTCTTTAATTACAAAAACAAAAACAAACAAACAAACAAAACAAAAACAAAAACCAGAGACGGATATTGGGGCGAAAGCTGAAAAATCAAAGAAGCAGGGCAAGCCACAGCCACCACCTCTCACCTCACCAACTCCTCAGCCTGAAAGAGCCTCTCGCCGAAAGGGATGCTTCTGCCAAAAAGCCTTTAGTTCCTGTCTCCTCACGCCTTATATACCTTTCTCCGCCCAGCCATATCACCTCTGGGGATTAAAGGCATACGTGCTTCCCTACAAAGGCATGAGATCTCAAGTGCTGGGATTAAAGGTGTGTGCCATCACTGTCTGGCTCTGTTTCTCTCCTAGATTGAGTCAATCTCATGTAGTCCAGGGTAGCTTTGAACTCACAGAGATCCAGATGGATCTCTGCCTCCCGAGTGCTAGGATTAAAGGTGTGTGCCACCACTGCCTGGCCTCTATGTCTAATCTAGTGGCTTGTTCTGTCCTCTGATCTTCAGGCAAAGTTGATTAGGGTACACTATATATCACCACATCCATTACTGAAGGTCTGGGGTTCTTCATGGTCATCTTAACCTATATTTTTCTTCTCAGCTTCAAATCCCAACCCTGCTTCAGAGAAAGAGAGTGCCTATCATATCTGTGTATTTGTGTATTCCTAGAGACTTGTAGGCTGTACTCATTCGGCCAGTGGATCAGGGTAGGTAGGGGTTCTCCTACCTCTGCCCATTCCAATTTGGAACATGTGTGGCCTAAGACTGTCCAAGGTTTTCTCAGTATTGTCCAGCCTGCTGACACGGAAAGAGGTATCATTTCAGGAGTCCCATCCTGTGTGCATGTATAACAGTGAGGGTCATAATGGTCACACTCAAAGTAGAATCTTAGCTCCTCCTCCACTGTAAAGCTGTGGCCTCGCGCAGGTTGCTTAATTTCGTCAAACCCCAATTTCTCCATTTGAATTGGGGAAGTGATGCTATCTACGCCCCTGAATTAGGAGGATTAAATTATATGAGTGAGATGGTTTACATAAAGCACTGTAGGCCAGGCTCGACAGAAATGCTGGGAACAACATCACGATGCCTTCTGAGTTCCCATCTCTGTCTGGGCCTTTCTGCAGTTATATGCTGTTACATTTGTTGATAATCCTCCTTTTTAGGCTCAGGGAGCCAAGCGTTATCTGTTACCGTCATCACTTATTAATGTAATGATGCGTCTGCGGGTGACATCAATGGCCCATTCTGACTATTCAGTGGCATTCCGAGCCGGTTGTTTGGCTGCTCTGCAGGCAGACGTCTGTCTGTCTGACTTAAGTTACTCTTCTAAGCTCTTGCTTCCTTCCCAGGCCTCAGGTATTTTCTCACTTGATCTTTCAGTTGCCTTTCCTGAACTAGTTTCTAGCCACTTCCACTAGCTTGCCCTACTTAGTTCTAGAACGACCCTTCCAGATGGCTGTTGTTATCCTCCTTGTCTAAACAAGGGGACCTGAGAAGTGTTTGAGCACGGGGATTATCCTCCAAGTTTTGCCTCTTCGCTGAAAAATGCAGCTGTAGTTTGTGACTCTGGCGTAATCTCTAATGCACTGGATTACACTTTTGATGACTTCACTGGAGTTTGGGAGCCATGGTTGGTGCTGAGTTTCTTCTGGAAAAGGGGGGAATGGAGATAATGTGTGTAGAAGAAGCCAGTGCAGAAACTGTCTCTGCTGATTTCGGCATCTCCCACAGGGCTAAGTTTCCCTCCCTGGAATCTCCATGAGGTCAGTACATTTCCCGAGTTCCAGAAGAACGGATTGTGTTTGTTATTTGGTTGGGGGAAGGAAAGACAATAATGAAGTGGAACCGTGGCCCTTAGGCTTGCATTTCTGACAAGTGGGGAGGGGAAAAAATTCTTACATGAGGAATTACAGATGAACATTTGGAGAATTATATCAACCAGCAAAAATGCACTTGGTGCCAGATGAGAACTGACGGCTTGTCACCATGTGTAATATCTCCTGGATGCTACAGTTGGAGCACTTGTCCCACTGGGGTGGAGTCCCCTTCTCCCATATCATCCCACCCCCATGTGCCCCTCACCACCCACCCCCACCCCCTTCACCCCTCACCACCCACCCCACCCTCATGCACCCTTTACCTCCCACCCCACCTCAGTGTACCCCTCCCATCCCACCCCAACCCCATGTACCTCTCGCCTCCCACCCCCAACCCCGTGTACCCCTCACCTCCCACCCCACCCCAATGCACCCCTCGCCTCCCACCCCCAACCCCATGTACACCTCCCCTCCCACCCCACCCCAATGTACCCCTCACCTCCTACCCCAACTCCATGTACCTCTTGCCTACCACCCCAACCCCAGGTACCCCTCACCTCCCACTCCCACCCTCCCTTCAGTCTAAAGAACATTCTCCTAAGCTTGAAGTTTGCTGTCTGGGGAACCTGGGAGACGAAGCTCAGGGCTAAGAAGAAAAAGCTCTTAAATGAAGGAAGTTTGAGCTAGTGAAAATCCAGTGGCCTCCCTAAAGCAGACATGCTTGCTAACCAGACTCAAAGCAGCAGGTAGGGCGGGGCCCTGTCAGCACATGGTGAGTTTCGCTCCCTGCTATTGGCTGAGACAGACACAGACAGATCGCCATCCTTGAAGACGATGTTTGAAAGGGGAAGTGTTAGGAGTCTTTCACTTTTGAGTTTACAAACCCATCTGCAGAAATCCAGCAAGGCTTTTCTGAAGTTGGTCAGATTACAACCCAGAGGACTCTAAGAAGGAGCCCCAGGGCTGTGGAATTCCCAGAGCCCATGGGAGTCCCAGTAGATCGTAGTTGACAATTAACTGGCCCACTCTAGGCGAATCTCATTAGCCAGAGCGCCTTCCTTTTGTGGCTTGGTTTAACACCTTCATGTTTCTTTTCTGAAGCTTTGCTGTTTATGTAGCACCCCCAGCATATTTTGAAAACATTTACATACTGATTAGTTCACCCAACAGACCAACCCTGGGAAGGCAGCCAGAGCCCGCTGCACCTCAGTGGTAAGCTGCTGCTGGAAGAGACCTTCCCAAGCTGGGGAGCCTGGACCCACACCCGGCCCTGTGGCTTTTGGAAGTGGCCTTTAACACTGAGCAGGGTTGTGCGTCATTCTGGCTCATCTTCTGAGGTCACCTGATTCAGGAGGTCATGGCTCTCTCTAGGCTTGTCATATTTTGGACAATTAATTGTCTATGGAAAGAAAGCAGACAGCCCAGAACACCACTGAATTGTTTCAGAGAGCTCCATTGCCTTGGGTCCTAGCTGCCTGCAGCTCTGTGTTATTGAGGGCTGCTCTTTGAGCTCCGACTCAGGGTTTTGTTTAGTTAAAGGTGCTGCTTTCATTGCCTGTGCCCTTGGGGTTTGAACCCAGGGCCTCACACATACTAAGCATACATGATGTACCACTGAGCTACACCCCAAACCCGCGCTGGAAGGTGCTGTGTTTTGTAGTCAAGGGGTTAGCTGAAAGACTGATTGCAAATGGCTGAGGTCACCATCCCAAGGGCATGTGTTATATTTGTCACTCATTGATTGCATCATGAAGTTTCTTCCAGGTGTGCAGGATTTGGGCTGGATCCAGCATATTTAAAACTTTGATTATTGTATATGAGGAGAAGGAAACATCTTACTGCCCCCTCCCCTCCCCTATTTGTTGAGACAGGGTTTCTCTGTGTAGCCCTGGCTGTCCTGGAACTTGCTCTGTAGAGCAGGCTGACCTCAAACCCAGCGATCCACCTGCCTCTGCCTCCCGGGTGCTGGGATTAAAGGCGTGTGCCACCACATCCAGCTTATGAAACATTCTTGAAGGAAAATACCTGGAATTGTGTGGTTTAATGTTTAGCAAAAGATGACTTGAGTTTTTGACAATTTCAGGTTTTTACTAATGCTAGGGATGGTGAAAGCCTGGGGCTGGGGCTTGGAGTGTGTGTGTGTGGTGGGAATCAGTAATGGGAGGCAGGGCAGCCGGGAATGAAGCACTAGTTGCTGGAGGTGGTACAGTTCAGAGATACTGTTCAGTTCTCAGAAAACAGCCAGCGGCTCCTTGGCACCTCTCCACGGGGAAGGTTGGGGTGGTGTTTTGCCCCTTTCTCTTGGCAACTAAGCATGACCTAGAGCCCCCTGGGACTACAGAGGGCCTCAGGGAATACTTTCTGTCATACAGCATGTAATTGCACCAGCAAGGTTAATTGAGTTGCTTTTTGAGTAAAAGGCATCTGGTCCCTTGTAAATTGGGAGGTGGCTCCGCCAGTGCCTCTGTTGTAGATGTGATGCACAAGTACCTAGGCTGATGGAGTGGAAATAATCAGCTTGGTCTCCCCTCAGGGCCCAGCATCTGGGCAGGTTGTCTGGAGCTTGCTGACATGCCTGGCAGCTCTGACCCTGTAGTGGCTTGGTACTACCAAGGATCTCACCTGACCTGACTGGCTGGTAGAAGTAGCCTTTCACTTTCCTGAGTCCTCAGGGCTGATAGGGGAGAAACCCTCTCAGGTCTGAGTTTGGCAGACAGTCATTTACCCATGATCTGTCAGGAGCGGAGTCTCTCCCAGCCTAACACCTTCAGACTGGTCGTACTAGCTCTGTTGTAACATTGCCCATTTACCCCTGGTGCTCATGTGTGGAAGAGTACCACTGGCCAGGCAGGGCCTTGCTGTAGTGTCCGAAGTGGCTGGTGGGGCTGGGAGAGATACAAGTGTCCAGAAATGATCTGCTCCAACCTGTCCTCTTCTCTGTTCGCACAGGTGAGCGCTGTGGGCTATGGGATGGATGAGGTGGAGCAGGACCAGCATGAGGCTCGACTCAAGGAGCTGTTTGACAGTTTTGACACCCTGGGAACTGGGTCTCTGGGTCAAGAGGAGCTCACTGACCTCTGCCACGTCTTGAGCTTGGAGGATGTGGCCCCGGTGCTGCAACAGACACTACTTCAGGACAACCTCTTGGGCAGGGTAAGATGTGGGGAGTAGCAGTTTGTGGGAAGTGGGGCATGGTTTCTGTCAGGGTGCTGGGTGTGGTGGCAAGCCACAGGTGTGTTGCAACTTGTCTCTTGCAACCTGGCCGTTAACCTGGGACATGCAATTTGGTCCTGTGATAAGGGCATGCTAAGTTTAGTCTGCGCTTAGAAGTAAGTTGTACACTGAGCGTTATGGGTAACAAGAGAAATAGGCTGTCTCCCAGATTTTCTTCCTTGTTCTTTGTGGGTCATTTCATTGGATCCACATTCATCTTTGGGACAGAGGCAAGGTTTCTATGGAAAAGAAGAAAAAGGCAGGAAGAAAGCTGCCCATCACAGAAAAAGTAGGTCTCTAGCATGACTTTTAAAAAGCCGTTTCTTGTGTGGCTCATTTTGAGGTGAAGATTAAACCTTCCATCCAGGAAGTAAGACAGGAAAGTAAACATGAGGCCAGCCAGCATGCCGGACACGCACTTCGAATGTGTGTGAAGGCCAATGTTACCTTCCACATTTGACAACAGATGATCATGTTTGCCTCCTAGATCAAGTCACAGGCAAGAGAAAGAGGAAAGGTATTTCCCCCTCCCTCCACCCCCCTAGCAGTGAGATGGACATCTGGTCTGTTCCAGTCTGAGAATGCCTTAGGTTCGCTCACTCATCATCAGTAGCCTCATGTATGATGCTTTGTGTAGTGTCTTGCGCTGTTGGCTCTGGGACAGGCAAAGTGAAAGAGGCAGGACTTCTGAGCTGTGTTGATAATTGTGACACTTTGTACACAGGGTTTGCCCTGTGCTATAACTTGAGGAAGCAGTCATGAACTTGATTCAGGCAGATGGACTTCCTCTCTTCATTTCCTGTTCACTGCCTTTGAACTGACAATTTGGATAAGTGGCCCAGGGCATAGTAGAAGATATTGGCTGTGTGTCACGTGAAGGAGACAGGCCTAGCACTGACCCTGAAATTAACGTATAAAAAGTGATATTAGGGGGCTTGACATCTTGGATGTGAGGTCAAACAGCTCACATCATACTTAAGGAAAAAGAA